>NW_024736650.1:835182-887328 GCF_018991925.1 Homarus americanus
TATGGGGAAGAATTCCTCCTGCTCCACCTGGCTGCTGCTGACGTGGTAGTAGGAGAGACACAGTCCCTCCTGGATTGCTTTTTGGGCCATGGCTATTTCATTGAACCGTATTTTCAGCATGGATGGCAGTTTGGGCAGCTTGATAACGTCCTCCACCTTGGCCCATTCATTTTTGTCTTCTATATCAGATGCCAATTCCTGTTCGCTAGATTCTTCAGTGATTGCTTTATCTAATTTTTTGATCACGATTGACTTCCTCGCTCGGAGTTGAGGAGGGATTGCAACTTCGAATTTCGCGGATTTCAGTTTCCTTGTGCTGTCGTTCGATAGGAGTTGGTCAACATCATTTTCAGTCAGGCACAGGGCGATGAAGGAGTCCTTGGTCGTGATAAGGTTTGAAATTTTGATCAGTAGTGTTGAAGTAAGGAGTCTTGCTAATTCATTTTTTCTTCCGTCAGTCACGCCCCCTTCATGGGAGCGTATCCGTATCCGGTGTGCCGTCATTCTAGAGGGTGTGTGGTGGACATGCCACCCTTGCGTGATTTCAGACTTGAGACCTACCTATTCCAGGACAGAGTTTGTTACGAGAATTACAGCACTCCCCACCGCCACTTGTTGGTTGAGTGGTCGTAGAGTGGTTCCCGCAACACTGTCCCGAAAGCCCCGTCAGGGGATCCTACTTCCCTAGTGTTACTGAATGCTCACTTATAGGCGTGAGCTAGTGTACCTAATTGGGGGGGAGGGGTAAGGATTCAGGATTGCGACCCCCTTCCCAGGTGGAACACGCACTATCACGGTTTCCCAGGAAGGCTCGGCGGAGGGGGGGGGAGTTCTGCTCCTACCCCCTTTCGTGTTCACAATCTCCTACAGTGGAGGTGAACAGTTACAGGGGGGACCCAAGGACGAATACACCTCTAGGGTGCAGGTCCCCAGGCCAGAGCGAAAAAGAAGGAAGATCAAGGAGAAATAGCCAATGGTGCAAGTGCACCAGTGGGATCGCGGCCCAAGTCCGCTGCAGAAAAACCGTTACAGATCTCCCAGTCTGGGCCGCCTCTGATCAGGAGTCACCCCTGATCAGTAGGGAGGTACAGAAAGGGCGTTGTCTGAAACGAGCTTCCCTGTTGTATGAAGTAATGGCAATGAGGTTGATGATTGAGTGCAGTTTGTCAGTGGTAAGAGATAGGCTGGCTGGCTTTGCAGTGAGGGGTCTAGAAAGACGTCCGTTCACAACGAAGGCTGGCTGGCGAGTGTTGGTTGTTCGAATGAATCTCAATGGAGAGACAGAGCTTATATACCCAGCAGCAGCCGCTATGAGTCATGTTGGGAAAACCCGAGAAGTCGCCGGTGACTAGTTCCGTTGCTAAGATACTGTAACATCTGGTTGGTTGCTAGGGAGGCGGTAGCAGGTGGTGGCAGCTACGCAGTTTGTAGGGGAGACGTGCACTACAATATGTATTATTACCTAAAAACCCAGGAAAGCTTAATAAGTCAAGCCTGCAAAGTTTAATTAAACATAATTTTAAGTAGAATAACCTTTAAAATAGAAAGTGAGTTGTCTGACCCACCCACTGCCCCCCCCCCCCACCTAACTCCCAGAGATTCCCACTCCCCCTGCATCGTTCTGCGCCATCTATGGGTCAACTTAGCAATTTCTGATTAACAACTCTATCTCGTGGTTCACTGAGGGAAAAGATGAACACACACACGCTCTGTTACCACACTAGCCATATCTTGCGACCAGATGGACCAAACGGAACTCTTGCAGTGTACAAGTCTGGAAGATTTACTCCTACCTGGGATGTTAATAATATAATTTAGATCATTTACTCTCCTTTGGACAGTATAAGGTTCACAAAATGTTGATTGTAAAGGATTTGGTTTCTCAAGAAGACCAGAACTTTATCACCAGAACTTAAGTTCCAATGAACAGATTTTCAGTCATAATTTTCTTTAATGTTGGTTAATTAATTAATCTTTAACGTGTTTTTGGGCAAAATCATTAATTTTTGAAAGTCCAGTCTTAAATTCTTCTCCGTACTTCATTAGTAAAGAGGACATACTTTCTTTGTTAATCCAATTTTCTTTTTAAACCTTTAATGGACCTCTTATCTCTCGTCCAAACAACAATTGAAATGAATTAAACCTCAATGACTCGCTTTTAGCAAAAAGAACAATATCGATGCCTTCATCCCAGCCTTTCTCAATCTCTAAAACTTTGCCAGAGAGTCGTATCATGGGTTTTGAACTTAATATTACTCAAAGGAATTGCTTCTGGATGTCTGGTAGTGGTACACATCACAGTTAACAGATATTGGCGGCCTTTTCTGGTTTTAGGCAAGGGACCTATGCAATCTAATATTTTTTCTCAAAAGGCTCATTCACTATATGAATGGGTTTCAAAGATGCAGGGGTAAGTTTCTGGTTAGCTTTACCTATGAACGCCAGTCATGTCTGAATGATCTGATTTAGGTTGCTCAGCTTGGGACCTGGTCACAACACAAGCAGGAAACAAATGTGGATCATCTTTTTCTTTTTCTATTGTTGGGTTTTCTTTAGTAAGTTCTTTGACAACACTAGGTAGAGGAACCACTAATGATCCAGCAATATCATTCCCTAGAATTTTGTCCACACCATGAACAGGCAATGGCCCTTCACTAACACCTACCTTAAGATCACCGTAAAGTAATTCTGAATATAAGTATATACTAGCCAGAGCTATAAGAGAAAATTCATACAAGTCCTGTAAGATTACGTTTTTATCCGTGTACTGTAATTACTTTCAACGAGAGCCAAATCGTCTTTTCTGAAAATACTTTAAGCACCCGCCGTGTCTTGTAAAATTAAAATTTCTTTGGGCTGGTCACTTTTCCAAATAATGCAGTACCCTTGAATTTGAAATCTTTAAATGGGTCCAGGCATTTCTGAAACCTCCTTAAAATTCATATTCTTTGGAAGTGATTCAACTTGAACATTCATCCGTGGTTTAATTTGCGAATTAGGCTTGAGTTTATACCACTTAAGCTGTTTACAGTTAAGATCCCAACAATCAATAATATGATGTCCAACTCTCTTACAAAACTAATAAGTGACATTCTTTGAATAACTGTTTTTATTATAATCATGTTTTGGTACACTAGGTTTCTTTGAAAACTTCCGCACTCACTAGAAAAACCAGGAGACGAACCATATGAGCCAGCCTTCACAAAGTGCTTGAGCCAGGGACTCTTTTATGAGTCAGTGCATATTTCTTTTTTGTTTTATTATTATTTATTGGGAACTCCCCTACATCCTTGTGTAAGGTGAAGCGCAGAAGCGTTTACAGCGCCCAACAGGGAAGCATGCTAAGTTCATGCTTGCCTTTATGTCTCATGAGTTAAGGGCGTAGAAGCCTGAAGAGTAAAGGGCGTAGAAGCCTGAAGAGTCAGTGGTTTGTCATCAAGTTATTGGGAGCTCCAACAACTCCTTGAATGCGAATTCGCAACTTTCGACTTACAACAGGTACCTACTTTACTGCTAGGTGAACAAGGACTAATGGGGGCTAGGAAGTAAGTCCAAACAACTTCCACCGACCCGGGAATCGAACCCATGACATCTCGCTTGCGAGGCAAGAACGGTACCGCTTCTACCACCGGCCCCCTGTCAGTGCATACGTGTCTGCTAACTTAGCGGCTGTGACGACCCCATGTACTTCTCTCTCGTCTAGATACAGGCGGATTTCAGTTTTTTGGGGGGTTTTGTTTTTTACGGGGATTAGCCCTCCCGGGCACAGGTCACTGACCAACATCGGGGCCTGGGTGGGCGAAAATGTAATAATAATAATAATAATAATAATAATAATAATAATAATAATAATAATAATGATGATGATGATGATGATTGATGATGATGATGATGATGATGATGATGATGATGATGATGATGATGATGATGATGATGATGATGATGATGATGATGATGATGATGATGATGATGATGATGATGATGATGATAGTAATAGTAATAGTAATAGTAATAGTAATAGTAATAATAATAATAATAATAATAGTAATAGTAATAATAATAATAATAATAATAATAATAATAATAATAATAATAATAATAATAATAATAATAATAATAATAATAATAATAATAATAATAATAATAATAATAACAACTAACAACAATAATAATAATAATAATAATAATAATAATAATAATAATAATAATAATAATAATAATAATAATAATAATAATAATAATAATAATAATAATAATAATAATAATAATAATAATAATAATAATAATAATAATAATAATAATAATAATAATAATAATAATAATAATAATAATAATAATAATAAAAATAATAATAATAATAAAAATAATAATAATAATAATAATAATAATAATAATAATAATAATAATAATAATAATAATAATAATAATGATAATAATAATAATTCATTGTAAATAAAATTTATGATAAAATTACAAAATTAAAAATAAGATAATAATTCATCGTAAATAAAATTTATAAAAAATAAATAATAAAATGATAATGATAACAACAATAATAATAATAATAATAATAATAATAATAATAATAATAATAATAATAATAATAATAATAATAATAATAATAATAATAATAATAATAATAATAATAATAATAATAATAATAAAGAACCATAAGGAAATACAAAAAAAAATCAATAGTGAGAAACAATATATGTATGTTGTGTTGTCAAAGTAAGAGAAATAATTGAAACCCTGTAATTGTGTGTAAATGGGGCAGAAAGTCAGATCAACAACCTGGAACTTGGTCACAATTTTCGTGATGCCATATAGCAGCAGGATCTACCATTAGACAACACATTATGCTTCCAATATCTTCCCAGGCGATAGTACCTCCCTGTTTGATAGCTGCCTACTACCTACTACCTACTATGGAACTTAACGCTTAAATTGAAAAACAATGATCAATTCTTCGAATTGGTCAATTGAGGTAATATTGTTTGCCTTCAGCCATTTTTTTCGAAATGACGGTTTACAGTAGTTCATCGGCAAACTCCAAGTAAGTAGTGGTGCTGCCTTTTGTTGATTCCTAAAATTCACACGGTAAGTCTCTGCTACCTCATCATATACCTGTAGCACACATTTCTTTACCACGCTATAATTCGTGCAATCATCACTATTAAGACTGGAACAAATTAAACTAGCTTTACCTACAAATTTGGTTTGTACCAGAACAGCCCAATACTGGGTTTTTTTTATTTAAGATTAACAGCAAGTTTCTCAAGAGTGGTGAAAAGGGAGTCAGCATCATTCTCATCAAATATGGCAAAAAGCTGAGAATTCTTAACAAGGTCAAAAATTTTCTGTGCCACTGTGCAGCATACACTGTCAATAGCAGCCACCAGGCACCGCCAAACACTACAATTCCCCCCCTAACCCCCTGCCTCTTCCTCTTCCATCTTCCCCGCTCTGACTTTCGCTATCAACAACAACTCACTTCTATCCGCCCTTTATCCTTCCCCTGAACCTCCTTCCCCCCCTGTCACTAGCCTTTATTCATTCATTCATTTAATGACTCGTATGTCATTGAATGTACAGTTCCGCTTACCGCATCTACAATTACTGTGTTGATGTCTGATGCTTCATGTAACTGAGGAGGCTGTGAACCAACGTCACTGAGGAATTCTAGGAACCCCATCTTGCACGTTACACAGGCATGACTCACGCACTGTTTTTATTATTATTATTTATTATTATTATTATTATTATTATTATTATTATTATTATTATTATTATTATTATTATTATTATTATTATTATTATTATTATTATTATTATTATTAGTGTGGTGATGGACATCGGGCATAAGCAGGGATTTGGATACAGACAAATTCTTGAGCAATATTGTATATAAGTTATTATTTTGGTAAGAGACGTAATCTCAGTTGAGTTATTCATTTAATGTCCAGTTGAAATGAACTTCTCTGCTTTAGCATTGTATGACATCTTAGTTGTATACTGTACATAAGGAGAGGCAAATTGTGGCCCCACATTAGTTTTTTAGACGCGTATACATTAATATGCAGAAAATATAAGTAAATTACATTGTACCTTGAAGTGAAGATATGAAATGAAAAATATTATTATATATGTGTGTGTGGTTCTCTACTGTAGAACCCCTTCCCCAATACATGTAGCCTAGTCACTGAGCCAGATTCTTCAGCCTCTGCAATATACTAATACGTCGTACAAATATGCTGTGCAGATTCTCCCATATATAAGTGGTAATTTATTTTCCTAGGTTACTAAAGTGTAGAATACAGTCATATAATGATAATGTGCATTTGAAAAAAGGGTATATATGGCGACCCTTTTCATTGATCCGCCACTGGTTATAATTATATACTGTACAGTATGTCGGTATATAATATTGTAGAAGGACATGGGTAAGTTTCCTTCCTGTAATGGACAGTTTTCATGATACACAGTTTGTACCATACCTCTGTCAGGGAATAATTTAATTGCTAAACTTGGGGAAAATACCAAACCGTTTTGAAGACTTTAGTAAGGTAATTTGAGCACTTTCAGCCGTTGGTTAACAAATCAAGCTATTTGTTAGCCATTAGTTAACAAATGACAAACTATTTGTTAGTCGATAGTTAACAAACCACAAACTATTTCTTAGTCGTTAGTTCACAAGTCAAAAACTATTTGTTAGTCGTTAGTTAACAAGTTACAAAATAATTGTTAGTCGTTAATAATTAACATGTTACAAACTATTTGCTAGTCGATAGTTAACAAACTACAAACTATTTATTAGTCGTTAGTTAATAAGTTACAATCTATTTGTTAGTCGTTTGTTAACAAGTTACAAACTATTTGTTAGTCGTTAGTAACAAGTTACAAGCCATTTGTTAGTCGTTAATTAACAAGCCATAAGCTATTTGTCAGCCGTTACAAGCTATTTATCATCAGCTAAAAAACTAGTCGGGGTATTTACCAACGGTATGTTTACAAGTCAGAGAGTATTAGTCAGCCGCTAGTTAACAAGTAAAAAAATTTTGTCAGTTAACAAGTCAGAGTATGGACATAAAGTTATATGGTGTTATCACCAACTCTACTTTTGATTGTGTCCGCACTTACCTCATACTGTATAGAACTGATGCGGCAGCTAAGTTGTAACATGAAATCCAACAAAGCTTTCGTTGCCGTGCACTTTCGACCTTGACGTATGAGACGGTAGCTCGTTAAACTGAAAAATGCAGACACTAAGGAAAGAAGCGAAAAATAGCACATTGTGTTTTTGCAAAAATTTTGTGTAATAATTTACAGTATATTTGCCTTTTAGGACAATACACAAGTAGATCTAGGTGCTTTAGTACTTATGACAAAGTATTTACAGTGTATTATTGACGGTGTGTTAACACCACCAGATTATATAGTGAGTCGCTTCAGCGAGTAATACTTCCATACCGTTTTACCTCAAGTTTGTAAGTTAAATATAGTTATTAGCCAAGTATAGGTCAGTGACCAGTGAATGTAGGTCAGTAGATAACTACAGCAGGGATCACTATACTTCTTCTTGTTCTAGTAAGCTCTCACAATAGCTATACTGTCACATGATACCAACATGTGTGGGGTAGGTGCAGCATAGGCGGGAGAGCTAGATGATCATGGAGGTAAGGGGGTTCTGGGCGGGTTGTTTTTACCGCACTGCCTAAAGTAAACTTGCGAATATTACAACAGTGCATCACCAATATGTTTAACAGTAGTTCACCTGTCCTCATGGCCATATGGTAAATCGCAGGTTGATCGTAAATACCATCGACCTACGGGTGTGTTTCTCACTATAGTTTTACACTCACAGGAAAGAGGGTACGGGAAGCCTTGGAATACAACGCCATGTTATGATTATTAGTGCTTGTTAGTCAAATGGTCATACTGTAGCAAACCAAAGACTTTCATTTGACTCCTTAGGTTGTGTGTTGATCCATGCAATCAAGGTACTATGTCTGATCCGGTCCGGGGTCACGCGCAGGGCGTCTTCATGAGCTCGCGGTATTCTAGGCCTAATATTAATTATCTTCTAAATTATAAATTATAATTTATTTTATTTGTTAAACTTATTAATAAATTACGCAGTGAGTTTCCATTAAATTTGGTATTCATACAAACGTAGTTTAGAAGATATAAATTTCCACCTCCCGCTAAAGTTTTTGAAATACCCTAGTCATTTCGCTGCGTACTTATACAATCACTATGTTTGCCTGTCGGAATAACTAGGCGTATAAGATTATATTCTACTTAATATTCTATACTTAGTATAGATAATTGTACTGTACATACTGTACATTGTGATACTTTTCGCGACAGCTTGTATCGCTTGTGTGAAAGAAGGAATGTTTTCTTCATATGTACTGATTTGTTTTCCCCCTGATATCTAGGAATGGCATTTGGTGTGGCTTCTTCGTCCTTTGTTGAAGTGATTTTGTGTTATTTACTTCATAGCTATGATATAGCACACTTGTAGGTAAACCCGGTCACCTTCTGTATAAAACAACCAATACAAAAGATTGAATTTGTCTACTTTTAACCAAATACTTTAATACAAAAGAACACAACTATCAGTTACAATGGTAGACTTGTTGCCTGTAACTCCTTCATCAGTGTGATTTGCATGGTGTGACTTTGGTGATAAGTCGTCTGGTTCCGACATCTTCATGGTGGTGCAAATTCATTCGTGAAGATATTAATTGTGTCCAGTGATCCAGTTGTGTACACGGTCGACAACAACTTTATATGATACAGTAATATCAGGATCGATACTTTCAGACTAATAAAAGTAATATTTAAATTCAAATGTGAGTCTTTTATACATATTGTTACGACCCTCCTTTCACCGCTTACCCAGCTTCCTCCACTGGTTACCAGCGGCCAGGGTCGTATGTACAGAAGCAGTAGATATCTCACAAGAGTTGTCGAATTACCACTGGCTGTCCCGCCAGTCTACGGTAATTTCCCGACGATCGGTATCAGTGTACAGACAAACAATAGGCAGGTAGATTTCCACCAGGTCACAGAAACACACTTGTGCACTGTAGTCTTCTTTAATAAACAGTAATTCTTCACAACACTGCTAACAGGGTAATGTATTCACAGCTTGACTCCACACTTTGAATATATAGTCAGCACACTAGCAGTGTACAATTCCTTAGTCTTCTCACTTTATGTTAATCACAACAATTCCACATTACTTGGGAAACATTCGTCTTCAGTTGTTCTGCTAGGCTTAGTCTTTACACTAGAAACAGAGGCGATCGTCTAACTGCCCCTGATGATGATGAGATGGAGAGAAGAGAGCCATGTGCTCTGAAGATGGAAGTCGGTGGAGGAGGAAGGTAAAGTTAGGAAGTGGGCTTAGACTTGACTTGACGTTTGTAGATAAGGAAGAGAGCTATTTCTTGTAATGCTGGGTGGGAGGGCAGGGATTACGATTGGAAGTACTTTGGTGGCAATTTGGGGGAGGGGGGGATTGTTTTAGGATCAAGGAAAAAGAGGGAGGAAATTTGAAGGAAAGAAAGAGATTGACAGTCTGGTCAGTCGGTGATACGGAGAGAAGAGAGCATTAGCTCTGAGGGTGCAAGAAGGGTACAGTACAAGGTAACGTTCAGAAGTGGGAAATATAGGAGGAGGTTAACAGCAGGTGGGCTATCCACCTTGTGGAGACAGGTTTTTTCTTCCGTCAACAGTGCTGCATTAGAGGACTCTTGCGGTTAGGGAAGGCCGGTCTCAGCCAAGCTAAACTAAGTTGTTCTATTTAATGTTTCCTTGGGGCATATTATGTTAGGGGGGGGGGGGTCCCGCCAGGTCCTTGTGGCACTGGATGGATGATCCCCATCTTTTTCGTTTCTAGTTTTTATTGTGGGTGTTTGTGAACTTGTTAGGTCTTTGTTTGTTTTTGGGGTCCCTCCAGGTCCTTGTGTGACTGGAGAGTTGTTGCCATCTTTTGGTTCTTTTTTATTGTGTATATAGAGGCTCTGGTTCTTCGTTAGCAGTTTTTCTGCTTCTAGGCCACCATCTGTGAGATGCGTTGTTGTTTTCCTCATTTAGTTGGTTTAGTATGGGATCCTGTTGTTGGATTTTTTCCCATATTGCATTTGCTGGTGTTGAGTGGGTCTATGCCGTGTTCTGTGTGTTTGTCTTGTACTGTTTGTGTGTATGGCGGTTGGTGTTTTGCCGCTCTTCTGAGGGCTATATTTTACACTGCTTGAAATTTAAGTTTGTTTGTTCTTGCGATTGTGTTCAGGTTAAATTAAAGGGAAAGCACATTTCTTCTGCTTCAAAAATTTATATTATAGTCAAAAGCCGGATGCAAAAATATGATTCAAATGACAATGTGTGTGGTCTGATCAGTGCGTTGTATATGTGCAATTGCGTGTTGGTGTTTAATTGGCGGAATTTTCTGAGCTTTGTAAGTTGTGATTTTGCAATTACTATTCTTTCATTGATGTGGGGAATTATTCCGTTTCTGGTTATTTTGAGTCCTAATATTTTTCCGTTGGCAGCATATGGTATTTGTTGGTTATTAACAATAATAGGGTAGGCGTTTGTTTTTGCGATGTGAATTATTTTGAGTTTTTGGACATTGGTTTTTATCTTCCATTTTCGTCCATAGTTATTTATTATCTCTATTTCTCTACTTGTTCTGATGGCCATCATTTGTTTGTATTTTCCTGGGTACCTGACTATCTGTGTGACATCATCTGCATAGCCTATATATTCTGATTGCCGTGGTTGCGGCATGTCTGCATGTATATATAGTGTATAATGTCGACGATATATTACTGCCTTGGGGAACTCCACTATGAAGGTTGAAAGTTTGTCATAGATGGTTGTTGATGATTAATTTGACCTTTCTGTTGTCTAAGAAATTGCATAGTAGTGTTGTGATATTGGAAGGCAGGCAGCCAGCACCCGCTTATATACACCTCGTCAGACGCTTCTCGAACATCCTAGAATCACCCAGAGACGCCTACTCTGTTCGAGACTTACAATAATAAGTACATCAGAAAAAAATTATGCATTACATTCTAGAATATTCTTACATAATTAATACATCACTATATTCACGAAAATTTCATTATATTTGCCAAAAATAACTGCTGCATGGGACACGAAGCAATCAAAACACCTAGTTTACAAAATTATACTGTAATACGAAATTATGCTTCGGCATAACAATATATTACCACCACAAACACACTGTTGTTTTTCCACTAACAACTTTATAAGCATCTTCACCATTCGGTGTTCCTGTATCTGTGTAACACTCAGTTTCTTAAAATAAACTATATTGTTTTAAACTTTTCTTACTCAGAGGCCACTTTCTTGTGGTGAACCGCTGTGTGTAAGCCGGTGGAAAAAAATTGCTTACTTTTATTATAAACCCTCAGATACTAGAAAGAGTTGGGTAAGACTGAAGCTAAATAACTAATTATCTGATTGTATACATTGCCATTTGAATCATATTTTTGCATCCGGCTTTTGACTATAATATAAATTTTTGAAGCAGAAAAAATGTGCTTTCCCTTTAATTTAACCTGAATATAGTGTTTGGCTTTCTCATGAACGCTGAAAATTTTTATTTATGATGTTTATGCATTTATCTACAATATATAGGTGTCCCATCTGTTTCAGGTTATAAAGTGACTTTAAAGTAATTCCAACCGGCTTACAATGGATGCCATTAAGAAAACTAGTTACAGGTATTTTCTTTTCATGGTTTCTCATTGCTGATCTTAGGTGAACTATTGTAAAGAAACTACACACAACAGTAAAAAAAAGTAGGAACCAAAGTTTCTTGTTCATCAAAAGGCACATTTTTCTGTAATTTCTCACTAGTGTATAGGTGTAGCCACATTCTTTTCTAAACAATAATTTCAGGTCTACTTTGTACATCTGAATATACAGTAACTTCTTACAGAGAACCTTTAAGTCTAGACTAGAGGAAAAGTCCTATAAATATGGTCAATCATCAGGTTGAGGGTGAAGATCACAGAGGAAATTACTTGAAAAACTTTATAAGAATTCTCGTCCTCGTGATAATTGCCTATGAGTGTCTCATACAGTATTTATGACCCATCGTGCTACTCCAGGCATCGGGTCTCCTGCGTCCTCAAACACGCTCACATCTGTCCTTAAAAAGACATATTACCCACAAGAGCGTAAAATGATGCTAGGTGACTCTACTGTAGGTGCCTGCTGTAACTCACAGATGGTCATATGAGTTCAAGTGAATCACAAGTGCTCATTTGATCCCAATTGAATGCTAATGGTTGTGGTGCCGGTGATGTTACGATAATGGTACAGTACTAAAAGTGATAGTGCCGAGGGTGATGGTGAAGGTAACTGTAGTGGTGGTGGAGGTATGTGTTGATGGTGGGGGTTTGGGCTGTGGTGGTGGTGGTGGTGGTGGTTATTGCTCTTGTTGACAGTAATGACAGTGACAGTGGTGGTAAAGACGATGGCGACAACAGCAGAACACCTCAGTCATACGAACAATGACAGCGGACAGTGACAGAAGCAGAATATAATACAATGGTGTCAGAACTAACCAGCCAGTGTCCTCCACCACACCTCCTCTCCAACACACCTCCGTCACCAGTCAGTATCCTCTACCACACCTCCTCTCCAACACTCATCCGTCACCAGCCAGTGTCCTCCAACACTCCTCCGTCACCAGCCAGTGTCCTCCAACACTCCTCTGTCACCAGCCAGTGTCCTCCACCACACCTCTTCTCCCACACACTTCCGTCACCAACCAGTGTCCTCCACACCTCATCTCCATCACCAACCAGTAAAAACACCCGGGACTCACCAACACTGCTGTAGATCTTAACTTTAACTTATCGTCTACTCTGTGTTTTAGAGAAATTCTTTAAGAAGTCTCTTTTATTCTGTATAGTTATATTCTGTCCTGCAATCAGTGTTCAGGGTATATTTTGACCTAAGATTGTTAAATTTCAAATACAGAATTATGGCTGCTGAATTTATGACAATGTTACTACAAATGCTCAATTATTATTTTTTATATTAGTTATACAGTGCACAAAATTTCCCCAACTCGAGCCATACAGTATATACCCATTTACGACAATCTGGTTTACATCACTTCAGTGTACGTGTTGTATGCCACGGTATTGCATAATGGGAATTTATATATTCATTGATATCGTTGTAATTTTATGATATAATTCAGAACTTCGTATTTTTTTCTGTATGAAAACAAAAAATGTCAATGTACAATTTTACATACAGTATACTGTAATGCGTCTGTACGAATTATAGCAGGGAAGCAAAAATAGCACATGGTGTCACTGACCAAGAGTACCCTGGCGCTGGCTGCTACATGAGTGTGGGACAAAACCATACTAAAGTAGTTTGTTTAGGATATTTTTTCATCAATATACAAGTGTATGTGTCTGACGCACTTAACGTGATAATTGTTAACAATAACATTCATCTTATATAGTGTAAAAAAACTAGTTCAATTAATTCTCAAAATTTTAGAGTAACTCATGTTGCTCCTAGCCCTCAATGTTATAGCCTGGATGTATATTTTATCAACCTGTCTGAAACGCCGAACGTTTATATAAGACACTTGGTGTGAGGATTTTGATAATTTCTGTTTCGGTAAGCATTAGTAAGATGTTTTGCTAGCAGTGACGATAATGCTCACATCACATTCAGAATTTCAGCAAAAGAAGAATTGTTTTGATGTGTTTTGATTGATAAAATCTACCGTCCGGAACTCCACTTATGTTATCATTAAATTTCATCACAACATTCAGGAGTCAGTCTATATTCTTGGACATTAAAAAAATTGGATGAACTTTATGTGAATAACTCCCATACAAACGTGTTATAGTAGTTTTCCTTTTGCTCTAATAGCATTATTATGCTAAATCTATACTCTGATGCCACTCAGTGTCTATCCGATGTCTATGTTTGTGCATACACTCTCTCTTCCTGCCCGACCTCTCACTTGGTATATTGGGTGACTATCATCTTGAAGGGTTATAATAAGAAGGGGCTTTATTTAATGGGATAACATGTTTAAGATTTATACCTGAATGTACTAATGATTTAAATGGGTTATACCGTCCTAAACCGTAGTATAGCATTAAAAAGGGATAGTTCTTAGTGGAGGTGGGAGGGAGTGAGGGGAAAAGCACTGTGACTTTAGAGCGGGTACAAGCGCCAGTTAAGAGATATATATATTGGTCTTGACTGGCCAGTTTTCGGAGTATCAGTGACGTCATTCGGTACACCAAGAACGGAGATAACATAAGAAAGTCTACACTGTACGTTAACAATTTTTCGGTGATGCACGCTTAGTTTCAGAAGACAGCGTATTTCTTTAACAAGTACATCATGATCATGCAGTATGCAAAAACTCCGATGTCTCGGCACTGAAACTCAATTTCTGCTACAGATGCAAAAATATAGGTGCTTTATCTAACAATTTGGCTGATCTTAAATTATCTTACACACAGGATATAAGTAGGTATTACAATAACAGAAGTGAAACCAAAGATTTTAAAATCCAAACTCACAGTTGTAGAAATCAGTGTAGAATAAAACAACACACAAAATGTCTGACAGATCTCACAGGTCGAGACCAAGAAATATTTACGCGTCACACAACTAGGCTGGGAACTATACAGTATTTCAGGATTTTCTGTTTATATGCGTATCTGTGATGCCGAAGGATAGAGATGAAGCTATAATTGGGTTTACCTACAACAGCCCTGGCAGCGATAGATCAGTTGGTAAATGCTAGAACAAGTTACTAATAGAAGCCACAAATAAGAAAACTCTTATTGTTGATAGATATCAATTATCCTAAGATATCAATGAATCAGAGTACCGCCCTCATATCTGAGGGTTGTCAACCAGTCTTCCACTTTAAACGTTCTCGGGCTGTTGTTACTAATATTCCAAGATCTTGTATCTCTGGGGACACACTTTTGTTTGTTTTAAATTTTATTCATCCATCCCAGTCTTTGCCTTCCCCTGGCCCTCCTGCCGTCAACTTTGTCAACAAAAATTTCTAATATTATTCCCTCATCATTAATTATATGACCAACATATCTCTTTTCTTTCTTTGTCTGTACGTTTTAAGTATTATTCTTGAAGTGTTTACTAATCTGAGTAAGTCTTAATTTTTTTCCTGTCAGTGTTACTTATTCTTAACATTCGCCTATAACGCCACTTTTCAAAGGCCTCTAAATTCAGCTGATGTCGGCTGAGGTGTCCACGCTTCTGACCCAGACAATAGTCCTTGCCATATAACGCCTTTCAGCAATCTTTTTCGCAAATTAAAGTTGATGTCCACTTTTATTAAGTCTTTTAGATTATTAAATGCTGTTTCTGCTTGTCCTATTCTTGTTTTGACTTCTTCCGTACACCTGCCATCACAGCTAATGTTACTTCCCAAATACACATAATTTTTCAGTTGTTTAAGTACCCTGTTGCCTACCAAAAATTTTACTTCAGGATTTATTTCCAATTTAGAAACAACCCTTACTTTCGTTTTTACAGCATTAACTCTAAACCTATATTCTCCACCTTTCTCCAATAATATTCTGTTAACGGGTTTTTGTAATGCACTTTCACTATCCGTGATATGAGCATTGAGCAGTGTCATCTGCATAACGTCTATTTGATATTACTTTACCATTAACTTTTATTCCTTCATTGTTACTAATAAATTTTCTCATTAAGAATTCTGAATATATATTATCCAATGTAAGATAACGAACACAACCTTATCTTGCTCTCTGACAAACTTTGAATCAATTAGTAAGATTTTTGAGAATAATTATATCTCCTTCATTAATGGCTATTTTTCCAAGACCTATTTAAGTTTATTGTGTTTTACCTTATCAAAAGCTTTTAAAAAATCAAGAAAGGAGATATACAAATTTCATGAAAGCCCTTTCGCTCTAAATTCTCAAACCAAATATAGTGTAGTGGACTTCTCCCCTACAACTGCGTAGCCGCAGCCACCAGCTGCTACCGCCTTCCCTAGCAACCAAACTAGCGTGCCTTCCACCAGATGCCATCGTATCCTAGCAACAGAACCAAAGACCGGCAACTTTCTCGGGTTTTCCCAACGTGACTCACGCTTGACTCACGGCTGCTGGGTATAATGTCTCTCCATTGAGATTCAGTCTGGCCATTCTTCTTGAACAAACAACACCTCCTCCTCCGCCGCTGCCTGGCGGCCCTCGCCTCTCCTCCGCCTGCCTGGGGTCCCGCTCCGCCAGCGAGCATGGCGACCCACCAGCTGTCCTTCTCTGAGCTTCCTCACCAACCAGCTCATTCATTCTGGCCATTCTTCTTGAACAAACAACACCTCCTCCTCCGCCGCCTGGCAGCCCTTCTCCTCCGCCTGCCTGGCGGTCTCGCTCCGCCAGCGAGCATGGCGACCACCAGCTGTCCTTCTCTGAGCTTCCTCACCAACCAACTCTCATTCTGGCCCATCTTCCTGAACACGCAACACCTACCTACTCCAGCAAGCTCCTGCTGTCCAGCATTCATTCAACCAGGAGGCCAGCAACAGGCAACATCTTCTCTAACGAAGCTCCTGCACATCTACCCTTCAACACGCTCACCGAACGTTTCTACTGAGCAGCTCCTCCCACAGCACCTCCAGCACCAGACTGTCTATCATATAACTTATATTATACAAAACCACCTTAGAGTTTCCATCCATCCTGAGTGCTGAGCAACATTATACCACGAACACCCACAAATGGTGACCCCGATTTGCACTCACACAGGATGGAGGAAAGCTGATCACGCTACCAGTCTTCAGCAGCATAGAGGCAACATCACATAATCCCTACAAATGGTGACTCCGGAATTCGCACTCACACAGGATGGAGGAGACACTGATCACGCTCCCAGTCTTCAAGCAGCATGGAAGGCTGGCTTATCCACACAGAAGCAGCTCTGTTACTTTAAGCAGACACCAGCTCCTCTTCCTGCCCCAAGCACCACATCCTACCGACCCCAACCGTCCTGCCTCAGGCCGCGCCCCGGCCAGCAGTAACCCCTGCCGCCCCTGACCGGCCTCTGTTCCTAGTCGGACCCACACCCCTTTCTTTCTCCCTCAGGTACTCCCTGCTAATGTCCTGCACCCTGCTGCTGTCGTGGACCCAGCTGCTGTCACGAGCCCTAATCCGCTTCTGCTGACGCAGCCCCTGCTCTGACCCAGGCCCACACACACCCCAGCAGGCGCATCGACGACCCTGTACCTGTCGTGAGAGCACAACATTCATCGCCTCCACACACCCTTTTTCTCCTTCTCCCACAGATAGTGTGTATCTAGACAGTTGTATTCAGCGATCGGCTCATTCACGCCATCGCCGTTGTCTCACATATGAGGCATGCACCGGCCGGTCTGCCTCTTCGCACAACTCTACAGACAACAAGTCTCCTACACCGCCTGGAGGGAAGGGGAGTATTGTAGTGGACTTCTCACAACTTGTAGCCGCAGCCACCAGCTGCCGCCTTCCTAGCAACCAAACTAGCGTGCCTTCACCAGATGCCACCATATCCTAGCAACAGAACCAAAGACCGGCGACTTTCTCGGGTTTAACGTGACTCACGACTCCCGCGGCTGCTGGGTATATAAGCTCTGTCTCCATTGAGATTCAGTCTGGCCATTCTTCTTGAACAAACAACACCTCCTCCTCCGCCGCTGCCTGGCGGCCTCTTCCTCCTCCGCCTGCCTGGCCGGTCCTGCTTCCGCCAGCGAGCATGGCGACCACCAGCTGTCCTTCTCTGAGCTTCCTCACCAACCAGCTCATTCATTCTGGCCATTCTTCTTGAACAAACAACACCTCCTCCTCCGCCGCTGCCTGGCAGCCTCGCCTCTCCTCCGCCTGCCTGGCAGTCCTCGCTCCGCCAGCGAGCATGGCGACCCAGCTGTCCTTCTCTGAGCTTCCTCACCAACCAACTCATTCTGGCCCATCTTCCTGAACACAACACCTACTCCAGCAAGCTCCTCGCTGTCCAGCATTCATTCTGAGGCCAGCAACAGGCAACATCTTCTCTAACGAAGCTCCTGCACATCTACCTCCTTCAACACGCTACTCACCGAACGTCTCTACTGAGCAGCTCCTCACCACACGGCATCTCCAGCACCAGACTGTCTATCATATAACTTATATTATACAAGAAAACCACCTAGAGTTTCCATCCATCCTGAGTGCTAGACAACATTATACCACGAAACCCCACAATAGCTTCTCTAGTTCCTTTTATATTTAAAATTATGTATAATAAGACTGTAGGCATGACATTAAGTTAATTGTTCTCAACTGGATGCACTCTTGGGCTTTTTAGGCAACAATACAAATATTGATTCTTTGATCATTGGCAAGGTCTCCTTTAGAGCATCCATTTTAGTCAAGCATTTGATCCCATTCTTGCCCACTTGTTTCATAAATTCTGCTGGAAGCCGATCAACGCCACAAATTTTATTATTTTTTCATTTTGCTCACAGCTGCCTCAACTTCTGTTTCCATAAATGGTAGTTCGATCTTTATTTATTTTTCGTTTCTTACCTCTATTCTATCCTTATCATTATATATTTCTTCTACATACTCTGCCCATCTCTCTTTGATTTCTTCTGCCTCAAACAGGATCTTATTGTCTTTGTTTTTTTAATATTCTCAACCCATTTATTTCCTTTTCCTGGTTCAGTTGTTTAATCTTTCTGTTTGTTTCCTAGTTCTCTCACCATCTTCTACCGCCTTGCATTTCCTTTCTATATCACCTTTCTTGGCCTGTCTACCCCTGTATATTCCTTTTGAAATTCTTTGTTATTATTTTTTTTTGGGGGGTGGTGGGAGCCTCACTTCCTCGTAACATTTTTCTTCATCTATTCATTTTCTTTAAAATTTCATTGTCATCCACTCACTGTTTAGCCTCTCTCCTCCTATGTTCTATATTCTTTTTTTTTTACTTTCTAGCATTACATTTTGGGGGTTAATTATTAAGTTATTAACCTGATTCTCTTTCGGCAAAGTCTTCCTTTAGCAATACTGAAAATCTGTTCGAGGTTTCAATTTCATATTCTATCCCTGCCCGTGTTTTGAGTTTTCATAAATCCCAGTTGATTTTGTCCATAGTTTTCTTTATTTTTTTAAGTTTTAGCCTTACTCATTACGGAGACGTGATCTGACCCACAACCTGCCATGGATAGGTCTTGATTAGGATTATGGATGTCTGAAACATTTCTGAATTAAAATGTAATCTATCTGATTGCTGACAATGTTATTTACTTAGAACTGGGTTGAGACACATGTATAGAGATGCCTAGAGTGTTTTTCAAACTATGTATTTGCAATTATCATCTTATTTTATATAATTCAATTATTATTTCTCCTCATTCGTTATTATTACTAACCCATGTGGTCCTACTTCTGGTGCTGTTTTCCCTTTCCCCCTTTTGCGTTAAAATCACATATTATAATCAGACATTCATAAACATTACGGTGTCTTTGCTCTTCAAACCTTCACACAGTTGATCTAAGACTTCGTCCTTGCTGTCATTTGTTGGTGAATAAACCTGTATTATTACCAAGTCCATGGGTTTAGCATTAAACTTGATTAACTCCTATCTGACACTGTTCAATATCCTTCTTACTACTGCTCAACTTCTGATTTAAGAATACAACTTCTCTCTGTTTTCACCACTGGATATATGAACTAAAACACTTCACCACTTATGCTATTTGATCTTGTTTCACTGCAGTATTTTATTTTAACATTCTTCAATATCCTCCTATAATGTCTCCACATTTCATGTTCCCATTTTGATTTGTCCTTGTTGATTCTTATTTTTTCCGTAGTTATGTTTGTCATCCAAGGCCTTATTTTACTCGTACAGTACTTGCTAACTCTCGGTGGCACACAGCCCGCAAGCATTAGAGGCAATGCTGTTGGACCCTTAGATGACGTTGATCCAACAGAACGCCCGAAAATGTTTATTGTGGTTGTCCATGGTTGCTCAAGGGCAAGTTAATGCGAATGGATTTAAAACTTTTCTCCAGCAGGAGACTAATTAAAGGGAATATAAAGGTGAGAATGAATTAGGGTGTAGAGGTCACTTATACCTCACTCTGGTCAGAGCCGTAGATGAAGTACGGCCAACCGGGCGCCATGTTGTTATTCAGCGAGGTGAGTCTTCCAGGGCTTCCTCCACTAGTTTATAAACATGCTTATCCAATTGTAAACATGTATTACAATTTTACTGATCCATCACCATCCTCTTGCACCAGATAGAAGCAAAGAACGAGGTGCTACTGTCATGCACCAGATATAAGTAAGGAGAGAGGGGCTAGTGTCATGCACCAGATATAAGTAAGGAGAGAGGGGCTACTGTCATGCACCAGATATAAGTAAGGAGAGGGGCTACTGTCTTGCACCAGATAGAAGCAAGGAACGAGGGGCTACTGTCATGCACCAGATAGAAGCAAGGAACGAGGGGCTACTGTCATGCACCAGATAGAAGCAAGGAACGAGGTGCTACTGTCATGCACCAGATATAAGTGGAGAGAGAGGGCTACTGTCTTGCACCAGATAGAAGCAAGGAACGAGGGGCTACTGTCATGCACCAGATAGAAGCAAGGAACGAGGTGCTACTGTCATGCACCAGATATAAGTAAGGAGAGAGGGGCTAGTGTCTTGCACCAGATATAAGTAAGGAGAGAGGGGCTAGTGTCTTGCACCAGATATAAGTAAGGAGAGAGGGGCTAGTGTCATGCACCAGATATAAGTAAATGAGAGAGAGGGGCTATTGTCATGCTCCAATACTAACAAGTAGCAATTGTCATGCACCCGATAATAGCAAGGAGTGATGGGTGTTGTTGTCATGCGCAGAGGGCAGGGGAAGTAAGTGATACCATGCACTAGGCAGGAGGTAATCATGCACCAGGCCTTTAGGTATGTAGTCTAGTGTATAAGGGATGGTTGTTCAGCTCAGGCCTTCACGTTGTCCTTGTAGCCCCCTTATAGCCCAGCCCCACCCTGCCCCCAGTTTGTATCACCCTATCCCTCCCCCCCAGTTTATATCACCCTATCCCGCCCCTCAGCTTATATCACCCATCCCGTCCCTCAGTTTGTATCACCCTATGTCGCCCCTCAGTTTATATCACCCATCCCGTCCCTCATTTTGTATCACCCTATCTCGCCCCTCAGTTGATATCACCCATCCCGTCCCTCAGTTTGTATCACCCTATCTCGCCCCTCAGTTTAAATCACGCTTTCTCGCCTCCAGTTTGTATCACCCTATCCCGCCCCTCACTGTATGTGTGTGTGTCACCCTATCCCCCCCGGGTGTGTGTAACCCTATACTGACCCTTCAGCTTGCACTGCCTGGCCTTGGGGTTTAAATATACAGTATACTATGACTGGGGATATGTGGTGTGGGGTGAAGGTGGTGACCGTGGTTGGGGCTCTGGTGGCTTTGATGATGGATTGCTGCGCCTCGCATTTTGAGATTGAGAGCTATTATCACGACTGTGTGTTTACTTTACCACAATGAATGTTGACTTCAAGAGTGGTAAAGGTAATGGCTGGGCAGTCAATTAATATTTTAGTTTATCGTTTTCTCCGCTCTCTGATGAATTACGAGTGCTGCGGGTGTTTGTTCCATTGCATAACACTTTTATCTGGTGGTGATGATGTGATGTCCAATATTGCTTTTGACGGCTAAGTGATGGTGGAAAGTGTTACACATAAATCGTTCTTGCACGAAAATACTTGTAATGCTTTTTATCTCATATTACTCATATCCTTAAAGTTTTACCTACTTACAGCACTTTTACAAATTAGTGTCAAAAGTTATGCAAAAAACCTGGAAAAGCCGTTTTTTTATTAGGAAATCGTGTTGTGAACTCAATAGCTTTCTGGAGTGAGTTGGATGAAGGAGAAGTGGGGCCTTATGAAGTAGTACTCTGACCGCGCATTTAGTGTACTTTCAAAGTGGATGATATTGTGCCTGCCCTCCCCTCGCCGATTCCGTCTGCAGGTGCCGAGTGATTGTGTGAAAAGACGGTAGTCAGAGGGGGTTCAGTTTGTTTCTGTCTTTCTTTTCTTATTTATTTGTCTCGCGATATCTAAAATACTTTTTAAACACGGAAGCTTAATTCTGGACACTTTAATGATCAACTGCAAACAAGTATTTTGTTATCTGTTAACTCATATTATACAGGATCCCGTGTGATATGACGGGCCGTTGTACGTACTCTACATTGAACGGATAACGTCTAGTACATTAGTTTGAGCAACCTTAAAATTATAGTTTCTCGTTCATATAAATAAACAAATTCACATTTTATAGCAATTTAGATTTTTCTGAGTGGAGGAGAGTTGGGTTGTATTGACTGGAAAACACCAACAATTCAAGCATCGGTATTAACAGGTACGTCTAAAATAACCTTAAGAAATCGTGGAGTCGCACACTTGGTGTCAAGGTCGCCATGCATGGAGAATCTGACTCTCAAGGCTTAAGTTTCACCCCTAAAACTCGCCTTACATTTCTATTTTGAAATTTTATGGTGGGGAGGAAGGAAGGGGAGGACGGGGAGGAATACAGGTATATGAAACACTTGAGAACCGGGAGGGGAGTAAAGAACTGGGAGGACGTTGTTATTATAGAACACTTGGTGTAGCACTAGGAGGCGATTGACACTTGTTGTAACACTAGGAGGTAGCTGACACTTGTTGTAACAATAAGAGGTAGTTGACACTTAACACTGAGGTAGTTGACACTTGGTGTAGCACTAGGAGGTAGTTGACACTTGTTGTAACACTAGGAGGTAGTTGACACTTGGTGTAACACTAGAGATGCAAGCTGTGTCTCTAGGAGTTAGTTGACACTTGTTGTAACACTAGGAAGAGTTGACCTTGGTGTAGCACTAGGAGGTAGTTGACATGGTGTAATACTAGGAGGTGGTGACACTTGTGTAGCACTAGGAGGTAGTTGACACTTGGTGTAGCACTAGGTAGTTGACGGGTGTAACACTAGGAGGTAGTGACACTTGTTGTAACACTAAGAGGTAGTTGACACTTGGTGTAACACTAGGAGGTAGCTGACACTTGTAACACTAGGTGGATTGACACTTGTGTAACACTAGGAGTACTTGACGCTGTGTAACACTAGGAGGTAGTTGACGCTTGGTGTAACACTGAAGGTAGTTGACGCTTGGTGTAACACTAGGAGTGATTGACGTTGTGTACTAAGGAGGTAGACAGCTTGGTGTGACACTAGGAGTGATTGATCTTGGTGTAACACTAGGAGTAGTTGACGCTTGGTGTAACACTAGGAGGTAGTTGGCACTTGTTGTAACACTAGGAGTGAGTTGATAATTGTTCTAATGGAGTGGTGTTGATACAACACTGGAAGTGGAACTTGCTAACACTGGAAGTAGTTGACATGACACTGGAGGTAGTTGCTTGTTGTAACACTAAATTGACAGTAACTGAGAGGTGGTGGCCTAATTGGCACTAGGGGTGTGTGCCTTTTCAGGTAACCTTGGTGTAACACTAGGAGGTGCTTGACTTGGTGTAACACTAGGAGTAGTTGACGTGGTGTAACACTAGGAGGTGGTTGACACAGTGTAACACTAGGAGGTGGCGCATTTTGTGAAGTGGATTGACGTGTTGTAAATCAGAAGTGGGTTAGCTTGTTGTAACACTGAATGAGGCTTATTTAACACTTGATGAATGACACTTGGCCTGGCAGTGGTGGCCGTTGTAAACACTAAAGTAGTTGATACTTGTAACACTAAATTTGATACTTGTTTATGAATTGGCGGTTGTTTATACTAGTGGTGATACTGAGTGGTTGATCTTGTTTTGCGCTGAAATGGTGGTGTGCAATAGGGTAGTTGACCTTGTTGCTGCACTAGAGTAGTTATTTTAAAATCAGAGGTAGTTGACACTTGTTGTAACATCTGGAGTTAGTTAACACTTGTTTGCAACACTGGGAGGTAGTTGACACTTGTTGTAACACTGGGAGGTAGTTGACACTTAAACAACACTAGAGGTAGTTGATACTTGTTGTAACACTAGGTAGTTTATTACTTGTTTAACACTGGAGGTAGTTGACTTGTTGTAACACTAGGAGGTAGTTGATACTTGTTGTAACACTAGAGGTAGTTGATATTTGTTGTAACACTGAGAGGTAGTTGATACTTGTTGTTACTAGGAGTTAGTTGACACTTGGTGTAACACTAGGAGGTAGTGATATGATACCTTTTGTGAAGAACACTTGTTGTAACACTAGGAGGTGGTTGACACTTGTTTAAACACTAAGGTGATTGACACTTGTTGTAACACTAGGAGTTAATTGACACTTGTTGTAACACTAAGTGGTGAACTTGTTCGAGGAATTGACACTTGTTGTAACACTGATAGTTGACACTTGTTACTGAGGTAAATTATTTTGTTGTACTGAGGAAGTAAACACTTGTTGTAACACTAGGAAGTGAGTATTTTTGTTACACTAGAAGTGAATTGAACACTTGTTGTAACACTAGAAGTGAATTGACACTTGTTGTAACACTGAAGTAGTTAACACTTGTTGTACACTAGGAGTAATTAACACTTATTGTAACACTGAGGAGTGATTGGCATTTGTAACACTGAGGTAGTTATTACTTGTTGTAACACTAGTGGGTATGACATGTACTAGGAGGTAGTTTATTCTTGTTGTAACACTGAGGTGGATTGACACGTTGTGTGAGAAGTTGAACACGTGTTTAAAATCAGAGGTAGTTGACATTTATTGTATAGGAGGTAGTTGACATTTGTTGTAACACTAGAGGTGGTTGACGCTTTTGTAACACTAGGAGTAGTTGACACTTGAACACTAGGAGTGTTGATATGTTGTAACACTAGGTGATTAACACTTGTTGTGACACTAGGAGGTAGTTGACACTTGTTGTAACACTGGAGGGTTGATACTTGTTGTAACACTAGGAGGTAGTTGACACTTGTTGTAACACTAGGAGTAGTTAATACTTGTAACACTAGGAGGTAGTTGACACTTGTTGTAACACTAGGAGGTAGTTGACACTTGGTGTAACACTAGGTGGTAGGTGACACTTGTTGTAACACTAGGAGGTAGTTGATACTTGTTGTAACACTAGGAGGTAGTTAACACTTGTTGTAACACTAGGAGGTAGTTGACACTTGTTGTGACACTAGGAGGTAGTTGACACTTGTTGTAACACTAGGAGGTAGTTGATACTTGTTGCAACACTAGGAGGTAGTTGACACTTGTTGTAACACTAGGAGGTAGTTGATACTTGTTGTAACACTAGGAGGTAGTTGACACTTGTTGAAACACTAGGAGGTAGTTGATACTTGTTATGACACTAGGAGGTAGTTAACACTTGTTGTGACACTAGGAGGTAGTTGACACTTGTTGTAACACTAGGAGGGAGTTGATACTTGTCGTAACACTAGGAGGTAGTTGATAATTGTTGTAACACTAGGAGGTAGTTAATACTTGTTGTAACACTAGGAGGTAGTTGACACTCGTTGTAACACTAGGATGTAGTTGACACTTGGTGTAACACTAGGAGGTAGTTGATACTTGTTGTAACACTAGGAGGTAGTTGACACTTGTTGTAACACTAGGAGGTAGTTGATACTTGTTGTAACACTAGGAGGTAGTTAACACTTGTTGTAACACTAGGAGGTAGTTGACACTTGTTGTAACACTAGGAGGTAGTTGATACTTGTTGTAACACTAGGATGTAGTTGACACTTGGTGTAACACTAGGTGGTAGTTGACACTTGTTTTAACACTAGGAGGTAGTTGATACTTGTTGTAACACTAGGAGGTAGTTAACACTTGTTGTAACACTAGGAGGTAGTTGATGCTTGTTGTATCACTAGGAGGTAGTTGACACATGTTGTAAAATCAGGAGGTAGTTGACACTTATGTAACACTGGGAGGTAGTTGATACTTGTTGTAACACTAGGAGGTAATTGACACTTGTTGTAACACTAGGAGGTAGTTGACACATGTTGTAACACTTGGAGGTAGTTGATACTTGTTGTAACACTAGGAGGTAGTTGATACTTGTTGTAACACTAGGAGGTAGTTGATACTTGTTGTAACACTAGGAGGTAGTTGATACTTGTTGTAACACTAGGAGGTAGTTGATATTTGTTGTAACACTGAGAGGTAGTTGATACTTGTTGTAACACTAGGAGGTAGTTGACACTTGTTGTAACACTAGGAGGTAGTTGATACTTTTTGTAACACTAGGAGGTAGTTGATACTTGTTGTAACAATAGGAGGTAGTTGACACTTGTTGTAACACTAGGAGGTAGTTGACACTTGTTGTAACACTAGGAGGTAGTTGATACTTATTGTAACACTGGGAGGTAGTTGACACTTGTTGTAACACTAGGAGGTAGTTGATACTTATTGTAACACTGGGAGGTAGTTGACACTTGTTGTAACACTAGGAGGTAGTTGATACTTGTTGTAACACTGGGATGTAGTTGACACTTGTTGTAACAATAGGAGGTAGTTGATACTTGTTGTAACACTGAGAGGTAGTTGATACTTGTTGTAACACTGGGAGGTAGTTGATACTTTTTGTAACACTAGGAGGTAGTTGATACTTGTTGTAACACTAGGAGGTAGTTGACACTTGTTGTAACAATAGGAGGTAGTTGATACTTGTTGTAACACTAGGAGGTAGTTGATACTTGTTGTAACACTGGGAGGTAGTTGACACTTGTTGTAACACTAGGAGGTAGTTGATACTTGTTGTAACACTGGGAGGTAGTTGACACTTGTTGTAACACTAGGAGGTAGTTGATACGTGTTGTAACACTACGAGGTAGTTGACACTTGTTGTAACACTAGGAGGTAGTTGACACTTGTTGTAACATTAGGAGGTAGTTGACACTTGTTGTAACATTAGGAGTAGTTGAACTTGTTGTAACACTAGGAGGTAGTTGACACTTGTTGGTAACATTAGGAGGTAGTTGACACTTGTTGTAACACTAGGAGGTAGTTGACTTGTTGTAACACTAGGAGGTAGTTGACACTTGTTGTAACACTAGGAGGTAGTTGACACTTGTTGTAACACTAGGAGGTAGTTGACTTGTTGTAACACTAGGGTAGTTGACACTTGTTGTAACACTAGGAGGTAGTTGACACTTGTTGTAACATTAGGAGGTAGTTGACACTTGTTGTAACACTAGGAGGTAGTTGATACTTGTTGTAACACTAGGAGGTAGTTGACACTTGTTGTAACACTAGGAGGTAGTTGACACTTGTTGTAACACTAGGAGGTAGTTGACACTTGTTGTAACACTAGGAGGTAGTTGACACTTGTTGTAACACTAGGAGGTAGTTGACACTTGTTGTAACACTAGGAGGTAGTTGACACTTGTTGTAACACTAGGAGGTAGTTGACACTTGTTGTAACACTAGGAGGTAGTTGACACTTGTTGTAACATTAGGAAGGGAGGAGCAGGGACTTGTGAGGGAGAAACGGGTGAGGGAAGTAAGGGTTGGGAAGGAACGGGTTGGGAAGGAAACGGGTGGAAGAGGGATGGGTGGGGATGGACGGGTGAGGGAAGGACGGGTGGAGGAGGTTCGGGTGGAGGAGGTTCGGGTGGAGGAGGTACGGGTGAAGGAGGTTCGGGTGGAGGAGGGATGAATGAGGGAGGGACTAGTAGCGGAGGAGGCGAGGGAGAGACGGTTAAATGGGGACTGGTGGGGGAGTGAGGGCTAGGGAGGGACGGATGAAGGAGGGCCAGTGGAGGACGGACGAGTGAGAGAGGGATGGGTGAGAGACAAGTGGTAGGAGGACTGGGGAGGAGGGATGAGTGAGGAGGGACTAGCAGGGTAGGGAGGTGAGGAAGAGAAGGGTAGGAGGGCTGAATGTGGGAGGGACTGGTAGGGAAGGGGCAGGAGTTGAAAGGGATTGGTTGGGGAGGGTTTGGTGGTGGATGGGTGGGTGGGTGAGGGAGGTTAGGTGCAGGCTTTTTTTCTTTTTGCGGGGATTACTCTACAGGCACCAGTCACTGCCCCACATGGGGCCTGTGGGGCAAAAATGTATGTAATAATAATAATAATGATAATAATAATAATAATAATAATAATAATAATAATAATAATAATAATAATAATAATAATGATAATAATAATAATAATAATAATAATAATAATAATAATAATAATAATAACAATAATAATAATAATAATAATAATAATAATAATAATAATAATAATAATAATTATAATAATAATAATAATATTACTGCAATGATTAATAATAATAATAATAATAATAATAATAATAATAATAATAATAATCTATATATATATAAAAACAAAGTATGTCTGTGTGTTTGTTTGTGTGTATGTGTCCTTTGAGAATCACGGAAACTACTTTACCGATCTGTAGTGATGATGGATAGTGTTATATGTAGTGATGATGGAAGATGTTATAGGTAGTGATGATGGATGGTGTTACATGTAGTGATGATGGATGGTGTTATATGTAGTGATGATGGAAGATGTTATAGGTAGTGATGATGGATGGTGTTATATGTTGTGATGATGGATGGTGTTATATGTAGTGATGATGATGGATGGTGTTATATGTAGTGATGAAGGATGGTGTTATATGTAGTGATGATATGATGCTATGTAGTGATGATGGATATTGTTATGTAGTACTGATGGTGGTGTTATATGTAGTGATGATGGATGGTGCGGTAGGGAAAAGATGATGGATGGTGTTATAGTGATGATGGATGATGTTATATGTAGTGATGATGGATGGTGTTATATGGTAGTGATGATGTGATGGTGTTATATGTAGTGATGATGGATGGTACATATATGTAGTGATGATGGATGATGTTATATGCAGATGATGGATGATGTTATATGTAGTGATGATGGATGGTGTTGTAGTGATGGATGATGTTGAAAGTGTAGTGATGATGGATGGTGTTATATGTAGTGATGATGATGATGTTATATGGCGGATGATGGATGGTGCGTTTATATGTAGTGGATGATGATGGTATATGTAGTAGATGAGCAGATGAAAGAGATGTAGTGATGATGGATGGTGTTATGCGAAAGATGATGAAGATGTTATAGGTAGTGATGATGGGATGGTGCTATGTTGTGATGATGGATGGTAAGAGTATGGCGATGATGATGGATGAAAGTAGATGATGGACGGTGTTACAGGTAGTATGCTTAAAGATGTTATAGGTAAAGTGATGACGGATGATGTTATATGTGGTGATGATGGATGGTGCTAAGGGCTGCAGTGAACATGGATGTGCTATATGTAGTGATGATGAAGATGTTATAGGTAGAAGGATGGATGGTGTTATATGTTGTATGATGGATGGTGTTATAGCGTAGTGACGATGATGGACGGTGCTATATGCAGCGTGACGAAGGATGGTGTTATGGGCGAAAGTGATGATGGATGACGCTATATGTAGTGATGATGGATATTGTTATATGTAAAATTTGATGGGTGGTGTTATATGCAGGATGATGACGCGAGAAGTGAGCGATGGATGGTGTTATATGTAGTGATGATGGATGATGATATGTAGTATGATGACGGTGCTGAGGCGGTGATGATGGAAAGAGTATGTAGTGATGATGGATGGTGTTACATGTAGTGATGATGGATGGTGTTATATGAAAGTGATGATGGAAGATGTTATAGGTAGTGATGATGGATGGTGCTATAAGGTTGTGATGATGGATGGTGTTATATGTAGTGACGATGATGGATGTGCTATATGTAGTGATGAAGGATGGTGTTATATGCAGTGATGATGGATGATGCCATATGTAGTGATGATGGACATTGGTTATATGCAGTAAATCGATGGGCAAGTGTAGTGAGGTTGATGATGGTAAGAAGAGATGATGGATGGTACATGTAGTGATGATGGATGACGTTATATGTAGTGATGATGATGGTGTTATATGTAGTGATGATGGATGGTGTTATAAGGTGAAGATGATGGATGCGTTAGGCGTAGTGATGATGGATGATGTTATATGTAGTGATGATGATGATGTTGAAAGTAGTGATGATGGATGGTGTTATATGGTGATGATGGATGATGTTATATGTAGTGATGATGGATGGTGTTATATGTAGTGATGATGGATGATGTTATGTAGTGATGATGGATGAAAGAGTATGCAGTGATGATGGATGGTGTTATATGCAGTGATGATGGATGGTGTTATATGCAGTGATGATGGATGGTGCTATATGTGAGGATGATGGAAGATGTTGCAGGTAGTGATGATGGATGGTGTTATATGTTGTGATGATGGATGGTGCTATATGTAGTGATGATGATGGATGGTGTTTATATGCAGTGATGATGACGGTGCTTACAGGTAAAGAAGTGATGATGGAAGATGTTATAGGTAGTGATGCGATGGATGATGTTACATGTAGTGATGATGGAAGCTTGTGTTATATAAAGAACATGGATGGTGTTATATGTAGTGATGATGCAAGATGTTACAGGTAGTGATGATGGATGGTGCTTATATGTTGTGATGATGGATGGTGTTATATGCAGTGATGATGATGGATGAAAGCATATGTAGTGATGAAGCGACGGTGTTATATGCAGTGATGATGGATGATGCTATCTGTAGTGATGATGGATATTGTTATATGTAGTACTGATGGGTGGTGTTATATGTAGTGATGATGGATGGTGTTATAGGTAGTGATGATGGATGGTGTTATATGTAGTGATGATGGATGATGTTATATGTAGTGATGATGGATGGTGTTATATGTAGTGATGATGGATGGTGTTATATGTAGTGATGATGGATGGTGTTATATGTAGTGATGATGGATGGTGTTATATGTAGTGATGATGATGGATGGTGTTATATGTTGTGATGAAGGATGGTGTTATATGTGGTGATGATGGATGATGCTATATGTAGTGATGATGGATATTGTTATATGTGAGTGATGATGGGTGGTGTTATATGTAGTGATGATGGATGGTGTTATTATGTAGTGATGATGGATGGTGTTATATGTAGTGATGATGATGGATGGTGTTATATGTAGTGATGAAGGATGGTGTTATATGTAATGATGATGGATGATACTATATGTAGTGATGATGGATATTGTTATATGTAGTGATGATGGGTGGTGTTATATGTAGTGATGATGGATGGTGTTATATGTAGTGATGATGGATGGTGTTATGTAGTGATGATGGATGGTGTTATATGTAGTGATGATGGATGATGCTATATGTAGTGATGATGGATATTGTTATATGTAGTGATGATGGATGGTGTTATATGTAGTGATGATGGATGGTGTTATATGTTGATGATGGATGATGCCATGTAGTGATGATGGATATTGTTATATGTAGTGATGATGGTGGTGTTATATGTGATGATGGATGGTGTTATATGTAGTGATGATGGATGGTGTTATATGTAGTGATGATGGATGGTGTTATATGTAGTGATGATGGATGGTGTTATATGTAGTGATGATGGATGGTGTTATATGTAGTGATGATGGATGATTATATGTAGTGATGATGGATGGTGTTATATGTAGTGATGATGGATGATGTTATATGTAGTGATGATGGGTGGTGTTATATGTAGTGATGATGGATGGTGTTATATGTAGTGATGATGGATGGTGTTATATGTAGTGATGATGGATGGTGTTATATGTAGTGATGATGGATGATGTTATATGTAGTGATGATGGATGATGTTATATGTAGTGATGATGGGTGGTGTTATATGTAGTGATGATGGATATTGTTATATGTAGTGATGATGGATGGTGTTATATGTAGTGATGATGGATGATGTTATATGTACTGATGATGGGTGGTGTTATATGTAGTGGTGATGATGGATGATTTTATATATAGAATATGAAAAGTATCCCTCTGTTGTCATTGGCAACATGGAAAAGAAATGTGAATACTGCGGTGCAAAGAAGTACAAAGGGGAACCTGCTGGACTGTGCTGCTCTCATGGGAAAGTACGACTGCCAAATTTGGAAAAACCACCACAACCATTGAAGACTCTCATGCTGGGAACAACACCAGAGTTAAAACACTTCTGAAAATATACGGAAGTACAATTCATGCTTCCAGATGACATCCTTTGGAGCTTAGAGTAGTTCATGATCACGGATACATGCCCACATTCAAAGTCCAGGGTCAAGTCTATCACAGCAGGATCCTCTTACCACTGGAAGATGAGCAGGCAAAGTTCCTCCTAATCTACTTCATGGGAGATCATGAAAAGCAGACTACTATCAGGTGTGGCAACATTCAAGGTGTCAGACATGACATTGTCCTATCTATCCAAGAAATGCTGCATGAGCGCAACACGTATGTACAGTCATTTAAAAATTCCCTGGAAAACATGCCTTCTGACGAATACCCCCCTCCTAGTCACAGGCCTGGCATTTGACATTATTAGGGACCTGCCACTCTTTGCCATAAACAGATAAAATGTACCGGGAACTTTCCCCCCACACACTCATCATTCTCTCACTTTATGTAACTTGACAGAACCTATGACCCTTCAGGCTTTTACGCCCTTAATGTACGAGTCATAAAGGCAAGTATGAACTTTTCATACTTCCCTGTTGGGCGCTGTAAACGCTTCTGCGCTTCACCTTGCACAGGATGTAAGGGGTGCCCAATAAACTAGCCCTCGGGGGCAAATCATCTGAATCTTCTGACGAATACAAAGTCAGGTTCAAAGCAGACACCTTAATGCACTACAGAGACAATGTGGAGCCTCACGGAGGGTGGTGTCTTCATTGTGGCTTTAAAGGAAAGAGCCGCCCGGAGGACGGCGATTCCGCTAGTAATAATAATACTAATAATAAAGAACCATAAAGAAATACAAAAATGAAAAAACGGTCAAGAGTGAAAAACAATATACAGTATGTATGTTGTGTTGTCAATAGTAAGAGAAACAATTGAGACCCTGCAATTGTGTGTAAATGAGGCAGAAAGTCAGTTCAGCAACCTGGGACTTGGTCAAAATTTTCGTGATGCCATAAGGCAGCAGGGTCTATCATTAGACAATACCTGTACACTTATGCTTCCAATATCTTCCCAGGCGGTAGTACCTCCCCGTTTGGTAGCTGCCTACTACCTATGGATGGCAAGAGAGGGAGGTACAAGGCGTCAGGTAACACACCTTTCTGCTGGCTCACACACCAACACTTAATACTCTGGTTACGTTGTACGTTAAATATGCCTCATTACAGTTTTCCGGTTAATTCCTAAAACGGGTCCGTCGTTTTTGCCTGCCACCCGCCAGGATCTCTTGAAGCAGTACTGCCTAAGAGCTAACTGTGGCCTGGCCGCCTGAATCTAGATGAGATTGTTGGAGCAAGCACTAACCTTTTTTTCATTTTTCAACCATAGATGGGCTGAAAACATTGATGCATATCTGTTTTATGTGTGGATGACATGTCTCCCTGCCTCTGCAGATGTATTGAAATGATTGTGCATGACTGTAAAAAGAAAATGCATCAAGCCTTCCTGCTTCTGTGCAGGCATAGCCTGTATTGAGGCGAGGGCACTGCAAGCCTGTGGCAACTTTCACGTTTTTGATGTCCCTGATGAAGGTAATATTCAGATGATGAGTTTTAGTCAAGACAATTGTTAATATGTATTTTTTTAATATATTTGATAATGCATCCTCAAAAATAGTCCTGTTACTTCCCGTTAAAATGTTGTAATCACTGGTGAAGATTCTGTAGTGTCAGTATTAAAGGTTAACTAGAAGTGTTATATACAAATGTTTATGGGTTAAGTTTTCAAACCCATATGATCTTCTCCATTTATTAAGAAAATAAATCATTGCACGTTAACTAGGATATCACCACAACAAACGCTATGAGCTGTGGGCGTTAATAAAGGATGAAGCGTTGGTGTATCGAGCTTCGTGAATACACTTTTGACGTGGGTGAGACTGGTACAGACTGCCAGAAGTCAGCTACTTAATCGTTGACCCACGCATTCAAGGTGCAGGGCGAACAGTGTAAAAACACTGTCACATGTACAGTTATGACTACTCACTGTTCATAGGCTAGTTATGTGGGTGGTGGAATTATATAAACATAATGTATGTAGCCCACATTAATACAACCCGTTGTTTGCCGAGTTATGACATTTTACTGTTCACCATGTGTCAGTTTATTTGTTGCTATGACAACTTTAGTATAGCATTGAGGCATTACTAAGCTTGGTAGAAGGTCTGTCATTATTTACATGCATATAGATCCAGTATTAAGCTGGATTTCGCAGATGACCTCCATCATTTTTGAGAACCATAGGCATTGGGTTTTCAGAAAAAATAGGACCCCCTTTCTCCCCAGATATGACACAAATTTTCACCTTGGCCCAAGGACTACTGCTGCTCAGTAATCATTTTTGCGCTGCCGCTCACAGGATGAATATGTGGTGCAAAATAAACTGGCTGCTTTGCGACAAAATTCAAAATACACTTCTCGCTCTTTCTTATGACCCCCAGAATCTCCAGTTCCTGACCCCCTGAATCTTCAGTCACCATGACCCCTTTGAATCGCCAGTTGCCATGTCACCTTGAATCTCCAGTCTGACCCTGATCGCCATTGCCATGTTTGAATCTCCAGTCGCCATAACCCCGAATCTCCAGTCACTATAACCCCTAAATCTCCAGTCACCTATTGCCAGATCTCCAGTCACCATTATTCAGGAAATCTCCAGTAGGTATGACCCCTAAATCTCCAGTCAGCATGACCCCTGAATCACCAGTCGCTGCGACCCTGAATCACCAGTCATCATGGCCCCCAGATCTCCAGTCACCGAGCCCCCTAAACCTCCATCGCCTTGAACCCTCTGAGTCTCTCACTCCATCCCCTACTGCGACCTCCAAAGGAACGGGTTTTTTTTTTTAATGACATTTCGTTCATTGGACCTTAACGTGAGTTAATTTGTACTAATGGTGAAGGTAAGAAAAATCTTTATTGACTTTATATTTAGTAGGACAAAGGCCACGGTGTAATGTTAAGGGTACCTTGGTACAGGTAATGGTAACATTCTAATGTTAATGGCACAGTAGTTTTATAAGTACCTATATTTCTCGTTTGACTGATGATCTTCCGTAGAGAAGTGTGAGGATGTGGGCGTGGCTCAGCTTGTTGGTGTGTGCGGCCTTGGGAAGTGCTAGTGGCCCACGCTCTGCCTTCACCCAGAGAATTGAACCAGTCGATTTTGTTGGCACTGAGTATTACATCACTGGAGGGTGAGTGTTATCCTCTTGAGGGGTTGTCATTAGTATAGATGCACCCACATTGTGAGGGCCATACAATACTAATTATCCAAAGAAAACTCAAACAAGAAACACGTCACACAGAAAAAGAAGACATTTGTAAAAATTTTGTATAGTAAAAATAGAAAACATATATTTCTTTTACATCTTACAAAAGTCGGTTACAATTACCACACACACACACACACATACTCACACATACATATATTGCCTGTATATATATATATATATATATATATATATATATATATATATATATATATATATATATATATATATATATATATATATATATATATATATATATATATATATATATATATATATTATTATATTATATAATTAAGAATAAAGATAAAATAGCCAAATTAATGTTTCACTCAGGTTCAGTTAGGATAGTTGGGTTAGGCTAGGTTGCATTAGGTTAGGTTAGGTTAGGTTAGGTTAGGTTAGGTTAGGTTAAGTTATGCTGATTAGGTTATGTTAGGTTGTGACTTAACCTACTGTAGACACTAGGTTTTCATCAAGAATGATAGCAGCGGTTTTCTGCTGCTATATTTGATTAAATTTTAATTTCCTTTGTGATTTCATTTTTTGATGTGAGAGTTTATCTGAGATATTTAAAGTCCTTCACTAAATCAATATTAAGGTCATCATTTTGCACTAGCTGAATTACTGGTTCATCCCCTCTTGATACTTTCATTACTTTTGTTATCTCCACATTCAGCATGAGTCTTTCTCTCAGCTGTGAATTTGAATGCCTGGAAAGGGCGTTGCAGCCGTTGCATTCCTTGAATGCCTGTAGCCATCCGATCCACATCGCCAGCATATGTGAAACTATTCAGTGTTACATCTTGCAATCTTGCAGTTCTGTTCCTTCTATGCATTCTATTGTCCTATAGATTTTTTTCCAACAAACTTGAACAAGGTAGGTGACAGTAGACAAACCTGCTTTACGCCATTTGTGATGTATATTTATTTATTTATTTGCTTTTTATCCTAGTTGTATACACATTTCATTGAAGGCGTAACATTTCTTCATCATTGTAATCGATCTTTTTGGTATATCAAAATCCTCTATGATGTTCTCTAAGGGAGCTTGGTGAATGGTGGCGTAGTTCTGCTTAAAATCGGACTCCTGGTTCTTTCCCAGAAGTTGACGAATGGTCAAAATCTGTTACTCTCCAATTATATAGTTGATTATGTTTCTAATCTCTTCAACATAATCTTAGCGAAGATTTTGTACAATGATGTTAGTAGAGATATCTCCCTATATTGGCTACACTCAGGTTTTTCCTTTCTATTGATACCATGTATACTCTTCCCCAGATTTGCTGGTATTTCCTCTTTCTCCCTTACCAATGTCATTATTACATAGATCTTCTAGTACATTTCCTTTTCATCATGTTTGAATAGGATTGTATTATAAACTGTAAACAAAATTATAATTCCATTAAACATTTCCTTAATACACGATAAAGAAACATCTTTACTTACATTGATTACAATATATGTCTTCAAATATAGATGCATGGATTTAAAACAAATTAATATTATACATAATGAACCTCATTCAAATTACTCCATAAATTAAACAATTTATACCAAATTACAAAATAAAAATACATCTTCAGCTATCAAGTACTCAGTATCTATAATTATAATAATAGATACTGAATATGTATTTATTAGCCTACCTTAAAGAACACACTGAAACGTTCGTAATAACAAACAAGAAATACATGTAAATATATGTAAATGAACTAAAACAGGAAAAACTTATAATAATAAACTGAACAATTGTTAAAGACTTCACGTATATCACACTATACGAGAATATTAAAAATGGGTTCGCCATAACATACAGCTATCCAGTCAGGAACCCCAGTAGTGCTCCATAAACTTCCACCATTAATTTTGTATCATCTGCAAATATCCTGATGTATGATGTTACTTCCCTTGGCTGATCATTGACAAAAACAAAGGACAACACAGGGCCCCCAAGACAGAAACTTGTGCCAGTGTTTTAGTACCTTACCATCCTGATGAATACCTTTCCTTAACTACTGTTCTCACCACTCTTCTGCTTTGATATGTTCTTATCCCCTTCATACATCCTCACTACCTCCCATCCCCTTAACGTTTAGGTCGTCACGTTTATCTAGAACCTTCCCACCATCACCACCAGTAGTCTTAATAACTGCTCTTTAGCTTTGAACAAAATTATAAGAGTTTTTCTTTCTCCCCCTCCTCCTCCGCAACATAAATATTTGTAGGTTATCTGTATTTCTCAAAAGATACGGCTCCTCTATAACAGTGGTTTCTCCTTGTGTGTGTGTCTGTGTGTGTGTGTGTGTGTGGTTCTCAGTTAAAGTGTAGAGGTGTTGCAGGGGCGGTAGAGGTGACAGCTCCACCCCGGATATGCTGGAGGACTTGCGACGGGGCCATGAAGGACTCATAGTCAAGCTCAACGACGTCAGCAGGGCCATCAAGGTGAGATCTGAGGGGTGGCCAAGTGAACCCGTCGGTTACTTCTTCTTCGTGGAGTCAAGTGCGTGAGGCCGTCAGTACCATCTATTTCTTAACACTGATGATATATTAATGGCTAACTTACTAGTAGCACAGCTTCTCTCACTTCTATATATTAAAGTGACAGGGCATGATAAATTGGTCCATGCTACTTGAGGTCAAAATCGTTAGTTCTTTACGAAATCATGAGAGGTTTGTCAGTTGCATTATGAGTATAGAATGGAAAGTTTATCATGGACAGTGAAGAATGATGTTCGCTGACATACCTCGTAAAATTAAAAAAAAAAAAAAAACGACGCAACTACCAGAAAGGTTCAAGATTTATGCCACAACTACCTGTATTGCAAATAAAGAAAATATATTTGAAAACTACAGTAAGTACTCAGTAATTTCATAAATACAAGAAATTAACTGAAGTCATTAGTAGGTTATACAAACCTAACTTTAAAAAATCCTTTAGACTGCTAAACAATCCATATAGTAACCCACTATTGTGAATCAATCAACTTTACAACACTCAGCAGTCAACAGTAACTTTAGTAGTCTTTTTACCGTTTCCTCCTCTCAACTCACTTGATGGTTTAGGGATTTCAAATTCTCAGAAGGCCCATCTTCTCTCAAAATATTTATCTCTAACTCTACTCTATAGGAGGGCGGGCAAGAGGTGCGCCATCTGGCACTGATGGAGCCAGATTTTCAGGTCTTGACACCAGCACTTGTATATAAACAGGGTCACTGATGAAGTCTATTACCTGAACACTTGAACTCCTTCTCCACTACAGGGTAAATAAACCTTAAATTGTATAGTACTCATAAACAGACGTTTCATGTACACTGCAAATGCATTTTTTATCCGGAACGATTATCTTGAAACATCAACACGGAATGGCACCATCAAACACAGGTGCTCGTAATGATACCAAGTGACTCACAGGTGCTCAAAATAACGGTAAGTGATTCAGAGGTGCTCATAATTATGGCAAGTGATTCATAAGTGCTCACAATGACGCCAAATTACTCACAGGTGCTCAAATTGAAGTTAGATGATTCAGAGGTGCTCATAATGACGTTAAGTGGCTCACAGGTGCTCATAATGACAGAAAATGACTCATAAATGCTCAAAATGACACTAAGTGACACAGAGATGCTCATAATGATGGAAAGTGACTCACAAGTGTTAATAATGGTGACAAATTACTCACAGATACTCACAGTAGCTTTATATCAGGAAAAAAAAACATTTATTGATGCCTTCACTTAAACAAGAGGGGTACCAATATTAAAAGTGAATTTGAGTGTTAGCGTTGATGTGTGCATAAAACTGCAGTCTTCTTTTACATATGCCTATTTTGTGCGACTGTATTTTCTCCAATTAATTTTACGCATTGAAGTTATGCCCACATTCAAAACAATTGATAGTGCTAAATTTCACATCCGATTTCAATATTTCACACAGATTCCAAACACAAATTCACTGCAACCCTTATAATATTGTAAGTTAGTGACAGGTGGTGGGATGTCCTGAAGATTCGACCCATTTTATTTTGCTTGGAAACCCTCTCAGGTAGCGTCAATGTGGGTTATCTTCATGTGGTATATACTGGGGTTAAGGCAATTCTTCAGGTGAACCCAAATCGCTTATATGTGCCACAGGAGGACGAGCTGAAGTTAAACAACGTGTTTTACAAGCTGGGCCGCCACGACACAGACCTGGAAGGTGTTGGCAATAACGTACAGAGACTCACCACAAGCACGGGACGTATAGAGGCCAAGCTCAACAAACACGCCTATAACGTGAGTTTATATTACTTAAGTCTGATTGATGGTAGTTGAGATATGTCATTATGGAAGTTGTGATAGTCTATGGTGGAGGGTGTGTTGGTCTATGGTGGTGGTTGTGTTAGTCTATGGTGGTGGTTGTGCTAGTCTATGGTGGAGGTTGTGATAGTCTATGGTGGAGGTTGTGTTAGTCTATGGTGGGTTGTGTTAGTCTATGGTGGAGGTTGTGTTAGTCTATGGTGGTGGTTGTGTTAGTCTATGGTGATGTTAGTCTATGGTGGGTGGTTGTTATTCTATGGTGGTGGTTGTGTTAGTCTATGGTGGTGGTTGTGGTATTCGATGGTGGTCGTTGTGTTGGTCTATGGTGGAGGTTGTGTTAGTCTATGGTGGAGGTTGTGTTAGTCTATGGTGGTGGTTGTGTTATTCTATGGTGGTGGTTGTGTTAGTCTATGGTGGTGGTTGTGGTATTCGATGATGGTCGTGTGTTGGTCTATGGTGGAGGTTGTGTTAGTCTATGGTGGAGGTTGTGTTAGTCTATGGTGGTGGTTGTGTTAGTCATTGGTGGTTGTGTTAGTCTATGGTGGTGGTTGTGTTTATTCTATGGTGGTGGTTGTATTCTATGGTGGTTGTTGTGTTGGTCTATGGTGGTGGTTGTGTTAGTCTATGGTGGTGGTTGGTATTCTATGGTGGTGGTTGTGTTAGTCTATGGTGGTGGTTGTGTTGTTAGTCTATGGTGGTGGTTGTGTTATTCTATGGTGGTGGTTGTGGTATTCTATGGTGGAGGTTGGATAGTCTATGGTGGAGGTTGTGTTAGTCTATGGTGGTGGTTGTGTTAGTCTATGGTGGAGGATGTGTTAGTCTATGGTGGTGGTTGTGTTAGTCTATGGTGGTGGTTGTGTTAGTCTATGGTGGAGTTTGTGGTATTCTATGGTGGTGGTTTTGTTAGTCTATGGTGGTGATTGTGTTAGTCTATGGTGGTGGTTGTGTTATTCTATGGTGGTGGTTGTGTTAGTCTATGGTGGAGGTTGTGTTTGTCTACTGTGAAGTTTGTGTTAGTCTATGGTGGTGGTTGTGTTAGTCTATGGTGGTGGTTGTGTATGTGTCAATGGTGGTGGTTGTGTTAGTCTATGGTGGGTGGTTGTGTTAGTCTATGGTGGTGGTTGTGGTATTCTATGGTGGTCGTTGTGTTGGTGTATGGTGGAGGTTGTGTTAGTCTATGGTGGAGGTTGTGTTAGTCTAGGTGGTGGTTGTGTCAGACTATAGTGGTGGTTGTGTTAGTCTATGGTGGTGGTTGTATTAGTCTATGGTGGAGTTTGTGTTAGTCTATGGTGGAGGTTGTGTTAGTCTATGGTGGTGGTTGTGGTATTCTATGGTGGTCGTTGTGTTAGTCTATGGTGGAGTTTGTGTTAGTCTATGGTGGTGGTTGTGGTATTCTATGGTGGTCGTTGGGTTAGTCTATGGTGGAGTTTGTGTTAGTCTATGGTGGTGGTTGTTAGACTATAGTGGTGGTTGTGTTCAGCTGGTGGTGGTTGTATTAGTCTATGGTGGGTTTGTGTTGGTCTATGGTGGAGGTTGTGTTAGTCTATGGTGGTGGTTGTGTTAGTCTATGGTGGGGGTTGTGTTAGTCTATGGTGGTGGTTGTATTAGTCTATGGTGGAGGTTGTTAGTCTTTGGTGGAGGTTGTGTTAGTGTATGGTGGTGGTTGTGTTGATTTATGGTGGTGGTTGTGGCATTCTATTGTGGTGGTTGTATTAGTCTATGGTGGTGGTTGTATTAGTCTATGGTGGGTTTGTGTTAGTCTATGGTGGAGGGTTGTGTTAGTCTATGGTGGTGGTCGTGTTAGTCTATGGTGGTGGTTGTGTTAGTCTATGGTGGTGGTTGTATTAGTCTATGGTGGGTTTGTGTCAGTCTATGGTGGAGGTTGTGTTAGTCTATGGTGATGGTTGTCTTAGTCTATGGTGGTGGTTGTGTTAGTCTATGGTGGTGGTTGTGTTAGTCTATGGTGGTGGTTGTATTAGTCTATGGTGGAGTTGTGTCAGTCTATGGTGGAGGTTGTGTTAGTCTATGGTGATGGTTGTCTTAGTCTATGGTGGTGGTTGTGTTAGTCTATGGTGGTGGTTGTGTTGGTCTATGGTGGTGGTTGTGTTAGTCTATGGTGGTGGTTGTGTTAGTATATTGGTGGTAATTTAGTCTATGGTGGTGGTTGTGTTAGTCTATGGTGGTGGTTGTGTTAATCTATGGTGGTGGTTGTGTTTTTCTATGGTGGTGGTTGTGTTAGTCTATGGTGGTGGTTGTGGTATTCGATGGTGGTCGTTGTGTTGGTCTATGGTGGAGGTTGTGTTAGTCTATGGTGGAGGTTGTGTTAGTCTATGGTGGTGGTTGTGTTATCTATGGTGGTGGTTTAGTCTATGGTGGTGGTTGTGTTAGTCTATGGTGGTGGTTGTGGTATTCTGGGTGGTCGTTGTGTTGGTCTATGGTGGTGGTTGTGTTAGTCTATGGTGGTGGATGTGGTATTCTATGGTGGTGGTTGTGTTAGTCTATGGTGGTGGTTTGTGTTAGTCTATGGTGGTGGTTGTGTTATTCTATGGTGGTGGTTGTATTCTATGGTGGAGGTTGTGTTAGTCTATGGTGGAGGTTGTGTTAGTCTATGGTGGTGGTTGTGTTAGTCTATGGTGGAGGATGTGTTAGTCTATGGTGGTGGTTGTGTTAGTCTATTGGTGGTTGTTGTTTAGTCTATGGTGGTGGCTGTGTTAGTCTATGGTGGTGGTTGTGTTTTTATGGTCGTGGTTGTGTTGATTTATGTGGTGGTTGTGTTAGTCTATGGTGGTGGTTGTGTTTTCTATGGTGTTGTGTTATTCTATTGGTGGTTGTAATATCTGGTGGGTTTGTGGTATTCTAGTGGTCGTTGTGTGGGCTATGGTGGAGTTGTGTTAGTCTATGGTGGAGGTTGTGTTTGTCTACTGTGAAGTTTGTGTTAGTCTATGGTTGGTTGTGTTAGTCTATGGTGGTGGTTGTGTATGTCTATGGTGGTGGTTGTGTTAGTCTATGGTGGTGGTTGTGTTAGTCTATGGTGGTGGTTGTGGTATTCTATGGTGGTCGTTGTGTTGGTGTATGGTGGAGGTTGTTAGTCTATGGTGGAGGTTGTGTCAGACTAGTGGTGGTTGTGTCAGACTATAGTGGTGGTTGTGTTAGTCTATGGTGGTGGTTGTGTCGATAGTGGTGGTTTGTGTTAGTCTATGGTGGTTGGTTGTTAGTCTATGGTGGGTTGTGTTGTCTTATTGGGTTGTGTTAGTCTATGGTGGAGGTTGTGTTAGTCTATGGTGGTGGTTGTGGTATTCTAGGTGGTCGTTGTGTTAGATGGTGGGTTGTGTAGTCTATGGTGGTCGTTGTGTTAGTCTATGGTTTATTGTTGTCTATGTAGTTGGTTTTGTTTAAGACTATAGTGGTGGTTGTGTTAGTCAATGGTGGTGGTTGTATTAGTCTATGGTGGAGTTTGTGTTAGTCTATTGGAGTTGTGTTAGTCTATGGTGGTGGTTGTGTTAGTCTATGGTGGAGGTTGTGTTAGTCTATGGTGGTGGTTGTGTTAGTCTTTGGTGGAGGTTGTGTAGTCTATGGTGGTGGTTGTGTTGATTTGGTGGTTGTGGTATTCTATTGTGGTGGTTGTATTAGTCTATGGTGGAGTTTGTGTTAGTCTATGGTGGAGGTTGTGTTAGTCTATGGTGGTGGTTGTGTTAGTCTATGGTGGAGGTTGTGTTAGTCTATGGTGGTGGTTGTGATAGTCTATGGTGGTGGTTGTATTAGTCTATGGTGGAGGTTGTGTTAGTCTTTGGTGGAGGTTGTGTTAGTCTATGTGGTGGTTGTGTTGATTTATGGTGGTGGTTGGTATTCTATTGTGGTGGTTGTATTAGTCTATGGTGGTGGTTGTATTAGTCTATGGTGGAGTTTGTGTTAGTCTATGGTGGAGGTTGTGTTAGTCTATGGTGGTGGTCGTGTTAGTCTATGGTGTGGTGGTTGTGTTAGTCTATGTTGGTGGTTGTATTAGTCTATGGTGGGTTTGTGTGAGTCTATGGTGGAGGTTGTGTTAGTCTTGGTGGTGGTTGTCTTAGTCTATGGTGGTGGTTGTGTTAGTCTATATTGGTGGTTGTGTTAGTCTATGGTGGTGTCTTAGTCTATGGTGGTGGTTGTGTTAGTCTATTGGTGGTTGTTAGTCTATGGTGGTGGTTGTGTTAGTCTATGGTGGTGGTTGTGTTGGTCGATGGTGGTGGTTGTGTTAGTCTATGGTGGTGGTTCTGTTGTCTATGGTGGTCGTTGTGTTGGTCTATGGTGGAGGTTGTGTTTGTTTATGGTGGTGGTTTGTTAAGTCTATGGTGGTGGTTGTGTTAGTCTATGGTGGTCGTTGTGTTAGTCTATGGTGGTGGTTGTGTTAGTCTATGGTGGTGGTTGTGTTAGTCTATGGTGGTGGTTGTGTTAGTCTATGGTGGTGGTTCTGTTAGTCTGTGGTGTTGTGTTGGTCTATGGTGGAGGTTGTGTTTGTTTATGGTGGAGGTTGTGTTAGTCTATGGTGGTGGTTGTGTTAGTCTATGGTGGTGGTTGTGTTGTCTATGGTGGAGGTTGTGTTAGTTTATGGTGGAGGTTGTAGTCTATGGTGGTGGTTGTGTTGGTCTATGGTGGTGGTTGTGTTAGTATATGGTGGAGGTTGTGTTAGTCTATGGTGGTGGTTTTGTTGTATTCTATGGTGGTCGTTGTGGTATTCCATGGTGGTGGTTGTGTTAGCCTATGGTGGAGGTTGTGTTAGTCTATGGTCGTGGTTGTGTTAGTCTATGGTGTCGGTTGTGTTTGTTTATGGTGTCGGTTGTGTTAGTCTATGGTGGTGGTTGTGTTAGTCTATGGCGGTGATTGTGTTAGTCTATGTGGTGGTGGTTGTGTTAGTCTATGGTGGAGGTTGTGTTATTCTATGGTGGACTTGTGTTAGGCTATGGTGGTGGTTGTGATATTCTATGGTAGTGGTTGTGTTAGTTTATTGTGGTGCTTGTGTTAGTCTATGGTGAGGTTGTGTTAATCTATGGTGGAAGTTGTGTTAGTCTGGTGGTGGTTGTGTTTGTCTATGGTGGTGGTTGTGTTAGTTATGGTGGAGTTGTGTTAGTCTATGGTGGAGTTGTGTTAGTTTATGGTGGAGTTGTGTTAGTCTGGTGGTGGTTGTGTTATTCTATGGTGGAGTTGTGTTAGTCTATGGTGGAGTTGTGTTAGTCGTATGGTGGTGTGTTATTCTATGGTGCAGCTGTGTTAGTCTATGGCGGTGGTTGTGTTATTCTATGGTGGTGGTTGTGTTATTCTATGGTGGTGGTTGTGTTATTCTATGGTGCAGTTGTGTTAGTCTATGGTGGTGGTTGTTATTTATTCTATGGTGGTGGTTGTGTTATTCTATGGTTGCAGTTGTGTTAATCTATGGTGGTGGTTTGTAATATTCTATGGTGCAGTTGTGTTAGTCTAAAGTGGTTGTTGTGTTATTCTATGGTTTTGGTTGTTTAGTCTATGGTGGTGGTTGTGTTATTCTATGGTGGTGGTTGTGTTATTCCATGGTGCAGTTGTGTTAGTCTATGGTGGTGGTTGTGTTATTCTATGGTGCAGTTGTGTTAGTCTATTGTGGTGGTTGTGTTAGTCTATGGTGGAGGTTGTGATAATCTATGGTGGAGGTTGTGTTAGTCTATGGTGGTGGTTGTGTTTGTCTATGGTGGTGGTTGTTTTATTCTATGGTGGTGGTTTGTTATTCTATGGTGCAGTTGCGTTAGTCTATGGTGGTGGTTGTGTTATTCTATGGTCCAGTTGTGTTAGTCTGGTGGAGGTTGTGTTAGTCTATGGTGGTGGTTGTGTTTGTCTTAATTGGTGGTTGTGTGTTTGTCTATGGTGGTGGTTGTGTTAGTTTAATAATAATAATAATAATAATTGACGGTTTATTGAAAAATGTTGGTGGTTGTGTTTGTCTATGGTGGTGGTTGTGTTTGTCTATGGTGGTGGTTGTGTTAGTTTAATAATAATAATAATAATAATTGACGGTTTATGAAAAATGTTGGTGGTTGTATTAGTCTATGGTGGATATTGTGTTAGTCTATGGTGGTGGTTGTGTTAGTCTATGGCGGTGGTTGTGTTAGTCTATGGTGGAGGTTGTGTTTGTCTGCTGTGAATTTTGTGTTTGTCTATGGTGGTGGTTGTGTTAGTCTATGGTGGAGGTTGTGTTAGTCAATGGTGGTGGTTGTGTTAGTCTATGGTGGTGGTTGTGTTAGTCTCTGGTGGTGGTTGTGTTAGTCTATGGCAGAAGTTGTGTTTGTCTATGGCAGAGGTTGTGTTAGTCTATGGTGGAGGTTGTGTTATTCTATGGTGGTGGTTGTCTTCGTCTATGGTGGTAGTTGTGTTAGACTATAGTGGTGGTTGTGTTAGTCTATGGTGGAGGTTGCGTTAGTCTATGGTGGTGGTTGTGTTAGTCTATGTGAGTTTGTTCATGGTGGAGGTTGTGTTAGCCTATGTTCAGCCCTGACTTCCATTTATACACCTCTATCATATCGCCACTCACTCTACTGTACGTCTCTTGAAGGAGTGTAAATTAAGATGATTTAACCTGTCTCTGTGCTCAAGGTTCCTAGTGCCCGGGATTAGTCTTGTCATTCTCCTCTGAATTCTTTCCAAGGATTCAATATCGATTCTGTAATACGGTGTCAGAATTGCACTCCATAATCCAAGTTAGGTCTCCTGCCGGATGATATAGTTTTTAGATGACCTCGATAGTCATGTAACTAACACCTTGACAATTCCCTTCCTTAATAGCCTTGTTTCGAGCAAATACATATTGTTTATTTGGCTTAAGATTCCTACTTATTATTACCCAAACTTCTTGCAATCGGATTTCTTAATAACATCGTTCTTCATCTAGCATCTGGTTTCCCTATTTACATCTCCTATACTGAGTTCTTTACATTTGTCCACATTGAATTTCATTTGCCATTTTTCAGACCATTCGAAAAATTTTTTTAGATCTTCCTGTATTTTTGCGGAGTCCTCGGCAGATTTAATTACAAGCCCTATTTTAGTGTCATCAGCAAATTTACTTAAGTTGCTATCTACGCCGATATCTATGTCGTTTATGTATATAACATATAATAATGATCCAAGTACTAAGCCTTGGGGAACTCCACTATTGATGTTACTCCAATCGGATTTAGTGCCGTTGATGCTCAATCTCTGTTTCCTCTCCTGTAACCACGCTCTAATCCATTTTAGAATATCTCCTTAAATGCCATGAGCCTCCACTTTTTATTAGTCTTTCGTGGGGGACTCTGTCGAAGGCTTTGCTAAAACGAGAGATAAACCACATCATAATTGTGCCCCTAGTCCACTCATTGAAAAACAGATGAAAACAATGTTAATAGATTAGGTAGACATGAACGCCAGCTTTTGAAGCCATATTGGGAATCATTGATCAACTGGTGCTTCTCCAGGTGATTTCAAATAGAGTTTGAAATGATTGCTTCCAGTAATTTGCCTACAATTCATGTTTGACTAATTGGATGGTAGTTATGGGATAGTGATTTATCTCCCTTCTTGAAAATCGGTATTACATTTGCTATCCTCCAGATTTTTGGTACTGCACCCGATTTTAAGGACATGTTATAACAACTTTGCGAAGGACATACTAAGCTCTTCCTTACATGGATAAACCTAGACTCACGTGAGTTACCTGTCAGATACCAAATTGCGGGTTACAAATTATTCCATATACCAATTAGCGAATCAGAAAGGAGACGGGTAACCAATCTATATCAGGGATAATCTGAAGTGTGAAATAATTACGGGAAATCCAAAACTGAGCGGAATACAGAAACAATTTGGATAGAATTAATCGATGGTAGGGAAAATTTATCACGGGGTAATATATATACCTCCTAATCTTGATAGGTGTGGAAGCGACTTATGTGGAACGAAATATAAGGGCTTTCCATATAGCAAAGATCTGTATAGCGAGCGAATATAACTTTAGCCAAATCGATTGGAATGACCTTACGGGTAACTCAGAATCAGAGGATTTTTCTTGAAACGATCGGACTGTTTCCTAAGTCAACATATAACCGAACCCACCCGGGGTAATAACTTATACTCGATTTAGTTCTGTCAAACAGAGAGAAAACCTCATTAGTAATGTCGGGGTAGGGGAACGAACTTGCAAACGGGATCACAAGAAATTAGATTCCAGTTAGAATTTCAGGACAGCCATAAGAAGAAATTTCTAAAGAATCCCAGATTTCAGAAGGGCAAACTTTGATAGTTTGACAGGGCAGTTGAGAGAGGGGGTATCACGCTTGAGGGTGTTATGACCTCATGAGGGAGTGACCTCACTCAATGTACCCGAAGGGCATGACCTCACCTACCGGAGACCTGCCGGTTAGATTGACCTGATAACAACGAGGATCGGACGTTGTCGAGTTCCACAACAATTTAAATAATGAGTTACTTAATGCAAAAGCCAGAACATACCATACAAAAAACTCAGATCAAACAACAATGACCTAAATGGATAAATAATTATTTACAGAACATTATTGGACAAAGGAAGGCTATAGGTAGGAGAAAAATTGAGATTGAAATTTACCTCGGAGATTACTATAAAGGTATTGGCCGGTAGGAGTTAAGACCGAGATGAGGAAAAACCAGAGGAATAATGAACTGAAGATAACAAGGATGCAGAAGTCAAACCCCAAAGGATTCCATCAAATATATCCAAACTAAAACACGAAAAAGATTGAAATGAGCAATAACTTGAATAAATATTTTTTCAACAGTTTTCACCACCGAAATTTAAACATATGATACCCGATGCTCCGACTCTATTCAAGAATAGTAGAAGAAAATAAATTAAACAAGATAGTAGTGACTAGTAACGATGTTAAAGTAAGCAAATAGATAAACTAAACCTAATAAGTCACCAGGTCCCGATAGGATATTTGCCCAGGTATTAAAAGGAATGTAAGGAAAAGGCTTAGTATGCCCTTAGCAGATGTTTAACATGTCATAAAAAGCAGGTGTAGTACCAGAATCCTGGAGAATAGCAGATAGAAATACCGATTTTCAAGAAAGGTAGAATCACTATCCTCTAACTACCGTTCAATCAGTCTAACATCAATTGTAGGCAAACTGCAAATAATCATGTCAAACTTTCTATTCGAAATCACCAGGAGAAGCACAAGTTGATCAATGATTCCCAACATAGCTTCACAAGCAGGCGCTCATGGCTAACTAATCTAACATTGTTTTTCATCATTTTTCGAATTAGTGGGCAGAGAGGCACAATTATTATATGGTATATATAGAGCTTAAGCAAAATAACTGACAGGAGTCCCCACGAGGAAGCTAATAAGAAATTAGGCTCATGGCATTAAAAGGTGATATTCTAAAATGGATTAGGGCGTGGTTACAGGACGAAAACAGAAGTGGTGATAACGGCACTAAATCCCCATTCGAGAACAACGTCACTAGTGGAGTTCACAAGGCTCAGTACTTGGACCATTATTATTTATTATATGCATTAACGGCTTTTAGATATCAGCGTAGACAGCAACATAAGTAAATTTGCTGATGACACTAAAATAGGACGTGTGATTAAATCTGTGAGGACTCCATAAAAACTACAGGAAGATCTAAAAATTTTCCGAATGGTCTGAAAAATGGCAGATGAAATTCAATGTGTGGACAAATGTCTTAATTACTCAGTATAGGAGATGTAAACAGAAGCAGATACCAGATGAACAACGATGTTATTGAGAAATCCGACTGCGAGAGAGATTTGGGAGTAATGATAAGCCAGGAATCTTAAAGTCAAGTAAACAATGTGTATTTACTGAAAGCAAAAGCTAATAAGTACGGGTTCATACAAAGGTGCTAGTTACTAGACTAGCGAGGTCGTTAAAACTATTTCTTAGCGCGTGAGACCTCGCAGATTACATGATTCAGTTCTGGTCACTGTACTACAGAATGGATATAGAATCATGGAAAGAATTCAGAGGGAGAATAAGCAAGAGACTAATCCCGAGCATTAGGAACCTTGAGTACAGAGACAGGTTAAAGCATCTTAATTTGCACTCCTTCGAGAGCGTAGAGTGAGGGGCCACATATCGAGGTGTATAAATGGAAGTCAGGGGCTAAACAAAGGGGACATTACAAAAGGTACTCAAAGTATCAGCCAGGAGCAAACTCGTAACAATGGTTTTAAATTTGACAAATTTAGATTTAGGCGCAAGTAGGTAAACATTGGTTTGAAGCTTAGGTAGTGGACGACTGGAACAAGTTATCCCAAATATCATAAGCCTCGGAGAAATACGCTGGCGAGCTTCAAACGCCAGGTTGGATGGATATAAGCAATGAGGCTGGGTGTAAGGGACTGCCCGGTATGAATAATAGGCCTGCTGCAGTTTCCTCCATTTTTGATGTTCAAATGTTCTTATGTTGACCCCCCTTCGGAGTGACAATTTCACGCTCCAGGGATGCAGACAACATCTTTACCCCCGCGCGATTCAAGTTTATCCCGTCACGACTGTGCAGGTAATCGTTGTCATAGAATCGTCGCCAGTTATCAATGAATGCCCAACCATTGGTTGCACAATGTTTTTTCCAGTTGGCAATTTATAGCAAATTGCTAGACAGCCATTAATTGCCAACTTCTCTTCTAGGTAAGATACCACATACTATTGGATCCTCCCTATCTCTAACCTTTCCTAGCGCCTCCCCATACCTCTTGAAAAGTTCCTCGCCCCTAACCTTTCCTATTTCGTTGCCGCCTTCACTAAGACACACTACTGGCTTGGTACCCTCCCCTGACAAAACCCTATCTATCCTCTCAGCTACATGCCCTATCCCAGCCCCAGGAAAACACACCCTACTTCTACGTTTCCTATCTCTTGCACAAAAAGTCCTATCTAAGAACCTACCTGGCTGTCCCCAACTACCACGACCTTACCGCTAGACAGGATTTGACCAACTGCCCTTTCCTCTCCTGCCACCACACTCTCCTGCCTCTTCTCTTCCTCGCCAGCTTCCTCCAACTCTTGGTATGGGTTACGGCAATCCACACCCTGGGTAGCTGAACAAATACTCTCCACTCCTGGTCCTCCTTCGTAGGTGTTCTGTTTGGCAGGACACCCATCTGAAGGAGTTTAGTCCTGAGGGCTTCGTTCTCCCCCTTCAAAACGTCCATCTCCCTCTGCAAATGCTTCAGCTCCAGTTCCAGCTCACTCAACACGGCGACCATTTCCTATGGTCACTAACACGAGCACACAGAGGCACGTCCTTCTCCACGCTAGGTCTGGTCGGGACTGAGGGAATAGATGGACCTACCGTGAAGAGCCAGGCCAATATTTGAGACAAAAGTATCAATTCCTAAACATTGTATTAATGGGCTGGAGTTCTGAATACTTAGTGAGCTTGAGAGAAAGATTCGATGACGCCCTACCAGCCAATAATAGTCATTAAAACCGTGAGATATAGTTATCTTGCAGACAGAACAACCTCGTTCTCAATGGCCCTTAGCGAAAATTATGTCTATACACTCAGATAAGGAAGGAATACTAAGAATAGTAAAGGTCCTGGCAAGGGGACAAATAAGTCTGCAAACTATAGATAAATTGATCCATTTCGAATTACATGAAATTCTCAAGGATCCCGAAGAGACTCTCACAGTATAAGACTCAGTAAAATATCAAACACCAGTATACGTGCTAAGTGTGCAGGAAGTAAAATGTAACACAAGTTCCAAAAAGTAAAATTATGATAAGTGCAAGGCAAATTCCATAATAATTAACACCTTAGAATGTAGAACCGGCAACCCTCTACTCGTACAGTACTTTTACTCACTCTAATGCTAACTGGGTCGTAATAACGGGTTGTCTCTATGGTCTAAATACATTAAAACTAAGTACAGTATTGCTAGCTTTTGAACTTTTAATAGAGGTTCATTCAATAAGAATGGCTTAAAACCGTTTTTAGTGTCTGACTATGGTTATTCGAAACAAAAAACAAAATTACATTTCATTGTCATAGTAAGACAAATGCTTTTCTTCACGAGAAATATAAACGAAGAAACAGAAGAAAATAAGTAATGAGCCATGGAGGTAAAGGTCATTCATACCTCACTCTGGTAAAGGAACAGGCCCTTACTCGGAGATTCAATTGGCTTTGAGACATCTTAATTGTTTTCAATGTTAGAAAACATTTATGGACGAATTTAGTTTTAACAATTAATTAGATTTTTTTTTAAATATTTCCCAACAAAATTCCCAGTCGAGTACTACACTAAGATACACTTAATGACTGCCCGTTAAACATCAACCTCTGAATTA
>NW_024736650.1:887427-1138920 GCF_018991925.1 Homarus americanus
GTGTTATAACATCAACTCTTCGTGTTAAATATCAACCCCTGAGTTATAAATATTGATCAACTTCTGAGCTATACACAAATGTCTGGTTATAATATCAACTCTGAGTTATGTACATCAACATTTGAGTTATAACATCAACCTCAGAGTTATAATATCAACCTCTGAGTTATAACATCAACTTCAGCAGGCAACATCAACCGAGTTATAAAGACCAACCTCTTTGTAATACAAACCCTCAAGTTATAAATAAATAACCTCCGCCTTTATAACATCAACTCTGAGTTATAACATCAACCCCAAGTTATGATCAACCTTATAATAATACACCTCTGTGTTATAACATCACCTGGTTATAAAGACTTAACCCCTGCCATTACTCAACCTCTGAGATATATAACATCAACAACCTTTGTAAAGCAGTAACATAAACCTCTGTGTTATAAAGAGCAATCAACCCCTGTGTTATAACATCAACTCTGATATAGCGACCAACTCCTGTGTTATAATACAAACCTCTCAAAGTTATAACATCACCTTCGTGTTATAACATCAACTCTGAGGTATAACATCAACTCCTGAGTTATAAATATCAACTCTGAGTTATAACATAAAAACTCCTGTATATAACATCAACCTCTGTGTTATAACATCAACTCTGCTATAATATCAACTTGAGTTATAGAAACATCAACTCGTATTATGTTTATAAACTCTGTGTTATAACATCAACTTCAAAAGAAAATATCAAACCTGAGTTATACATCAACTTCTGAGTTATGTAACATCAACTCCTCTGAGTTATAAAATATACCTTGTTATAACATCACCTCCAAAAGTAGAACATCAACCTCTGAGTTATAACATCAACTCTGAGTTATAAATATAAACTGGAGTTATAATAACATAAACTCTGGTTGGCAACATCAACTCTGTGTTATAACATAAACTTAAAATGATCAACTCTGTGTTATAACATCAACCTTCTGATATAACATCAACCTTGAGTTATGATATCAACTCTGAGAGTTATACATCAACCTCTGAGTTATAACATCAACCTCCTGTGCTTACAACATAAACATCTGTGTTATAACAAAACATCTGTGCCATAACATCATCCTCTGAGTTATAACATAAACCCCAAAGTTATAACATCAACCCCAGTTATAACATCAACCCCTGTGTTATAACATCAAATTTGGTTATAATATGTTCTGTGTTATAAATATTAAACCCTGCTATAACATCAACCTGAGTTATAAGGCCATCAACTCCCCTGAGCCATAACATAAACCCTGAGTTGTAACATAAACTCAAAGGTAATATCAACCCCCAAGTTATAACATCAAAGATCTGAGTTATAACATAAACCCCTGAGTTATAAATATATAATTCTGTGATATAACATCAACTCCCCTGTGTTATAAGATCAACTCCCGGAGTTATATAACATAAACCCTGAGTTATAACATAAACTCCTGCGTTATAACAACATAAACCTCTGTGTTATAACATCAACCTCTCAAAGTTATAACAACATCAACTCTGAGTTATAACATAAACCTCTGAGCTATATAATATTAAACTCTGTGTTATAACATCAACCTTGTTATAACATCAACCTCTGAGTTATACATCACCTCTTAGCTATATACATAAACTCTGAGCAAGATAAACCTCTGTGACATAATGATTAACTCTGGAGTTAAAACATCAAAGACTAGGCTTTGTCAACAACTTCCGAGTTATACATAAACCTTCATGGAGTTATACATAAACCCCTGAGTTATAACATCAACTCTGTGTTATAAATATAAACCTCTGTGCTAAAACATCATCAACCTCAAAGTTATAAGACCAACTCTGAGTTAGGCCATCAACTTGAGTTATGAGCATCAACTCTGAGTTTTAAATATCAACTCGAGTTATATAAAACTCCTGAGTTATAAATATAAACCCCTGTGTTATAACAACATCAACTCTGAGTTATAACATCAACCTCTGTGTTATAACATAAACATTCAAAAGAAATAAAACATCTGTGCTATAACATCCTCTGAGTTATAAATATAAACCCTTTATTATAACATCAACCTCAGTTATAACATCAACCCCTGTAAGCAGGTAACATCAACCTCTGAGTTATAACATATAAAACCCTGTAAGAATATAAACTCTAAGTTATACATCACCTCTGAAGAAGTAAGCATCAACCTCTGAGTCATACATAAAACTTGAGTTAAAGAAGCAGTCCTCTCTGTGTTAAGGGTCAACCTCTCTGCGTTATAACATCAACATCTGAGTGAGTACATAAACCTCTGAGTTATAATATAAACTCTCTGTGATATAACATCACCCCAAAGTTATAACATCAACTTCTGAGTTATACATAAACTTGAGTTATAACATAAACTCTGCGTTATAACATAAACTCTGCGTTATAATATCAACCTCTGTGTTATAACATCACTAAGTTATAATGATAAACTCTGAGTTATGTACATAAACTCTGTGTTATAACAATATCAACCTTTGTTATAACATCAACCTGTGAGTTATAACATCACCTCTGAGTTATACAAACTTCGAGTTATAACATAAACCTCGTGATATAAATAACATCAACCTCTGAGCTATAACATCACATCTGTGTTATAAATATCAACTCTGAGTTATATTATCAACTTCTGTGTTATACATCAACCTCTTGGAGTTATAACATCAATCTCTCTTAAAAGTATAACATAAACCCTGTGTTATAATATAAACCTCTGTGTTATAACATGTCCCCTGTGTTATATTGATCAACTTCCGTGTTAGTAACATCAACCTCTTATTATAACATAAACTCTGATATATCAAACTCAGTTATAAAATACAACTCTAAGTTATAACATCAACTTGAGTTATAAACATCAACTTTATTTGCAAATACAAACCCTGAGCAACATAAAACTTCTGTGTTATAACATCAACCCTGTGTTATAACATCAACATCAGAGTTACAACATAAACCTCTGAAAGAAGATAAAAACCTCAGAAAAACATCAACCTCTGCAAGTTATAACATCGACTCTCTGAGTTATAAGATAAACCTCTGAGCAGAAATATGTCCTGAGTTATGACATCAACTCTGAGTTATAACACACGCAACTCTGAGTTATAACATCAACTCTGAAAGTATAATATCAACCTCCTTCTGAGTTATAATATCAACTCTGAGTTATAACATCAACCTCTGAAAGCATATAATATCAACTCCTGAGTTATTATAAATATCAACTCTGGAGTTATAATATCCACCTTTGTGTTATAACATCAACCCTGATTTATAATATCTTCTATGTTATAACATCAAAATTCTGAGTTATAAATATCAAATTTGTTATGACATCAACTCCTGATTTATAATATCTTCTTTGCATATAACATCGTAATCGAGTTATAACATCAACCTCTGAGCATAACATCACCTCCCCAGCTTATGGGTATCAACTTCTGAGTTATAACATCAACTCTGATTTATAACATCTTCTTCACAACATCAAATTTGAGTTATGATATCAACCTCTGATTTATAACATCTTCTTCTAAGTTATAACATCAAAATTTGAGTTATAATATCAACCTCTGAGTTATGATATCAACCTCTGAGTTATAACATCTTCTTCTAAGTTATAACATCAAAATTTGAGTTATAACATCAACCTCTGAGTTATAACATCAACCTCTGAATTATAACATCACCCTCTGTATTATAACATCAACCTCTGAGTTATAACATCAACCTCTGAATTATAACATCACCCTCTGTATTATAACATCAACCTCTGAGTTATAACATCAACCTCTGATTTATAACTTCTTCTAAGTTCTAACATCAAATTTTGAGTTATAACAGCAACCTCTGAGTTATGACATCAAGATCTGATTTATAACATATTCTTCTAAGTTATAACATCAAAATTTGAGTTATAACATCAACCCCTGAGTTATGACATCAACCTCTGAGTTACAACATAAATCTCTATGTTATAACATCAACCTCTGAGTATTAACCTCAACTTTTGAGTTATAACATCAACCTCTGAGTTATAACATCAACCTCTGAGTTATAACATCAACCTCTGAGTTATAACATCAACCTCAGTATTATAACATCAACCTCTTAGTTATAACATTAACCTCTGTATTATAACATCAACCTCTGAGTTATTACATCAACCTCGGTGTTATAATATCAACCCCTGAGTTATGACATCAACATCTGAGTTATAACATAAATCTCTATGTTATAACATCAACCTCTGAGTTTTAACCTCAACTTTTGAGTTATAACATCAACCTCTGAGTTATAACATCAACCTCTGAGTTATAACATCAACCTCTGAGTTATAACATCAACCTCTGTATTATAACATCAACCTCTGAGTTATGACATCAACCTCTGATTTATAACATCTTCTTCTAAGTTATAACATCAAAATTTGAGTTATATCATCATCCCCTGAGTTATGACATCAACCTCTGAGTTATAACATACATCTCTATGTTATAACATCAACCTCTGAGTTTTAACCTCAACTTTTGAGTTATAACATCATCCTCTGAGTTATAACATCAACCTTTGTGTTATAACATCAACCTCTGAGATATAACATCAACCTCTGATTTATAACATCTTCTATGTTATAACATCAAAATTTGAGTTATAACATCAACCTCTGAGTTATGACATCAACCTCTGATTTATAACATCTTCTTTTAAGTTATAACATCAAAATTTGAGTTATAACATCAACCTCTGAGTTATGACATCAACCTCTGATTTAAAACATCTTCTTCTAAGTTGTAACATTAAAATTTGAGTTATAACATCAACCTCTGAGTTATGACATCAACCTCTGATTTATAACATCTTCTTCTAAGTTATAACATCAAAATTTGAGTTATAACATCAACACCTGAGTTATGACATTAATCTTTGAGTTATAGCATCAACCTCTGTGTAATAACATCAACCCCTGAGTCATGACATCAACCTCTGAGTTATAACATAAATCTCTATGTTATAAAATCAACCTCTGTGTTATAACATAAACCTCTGAGTTTTAACCTCAACTTTTGAGTTATAGCATCTACCTCTGTGTTATAACATAAACCTCTGAGTTTTAACCTCAACTTTTAAGTTGTAGCATCAACCTCTGAGTTATAACATCAACCCCTGAGTTATGAGATTAATCTTTGAGTTATAACATCAACCTCTGAGTTTTAACCTCAACTTTTGAGTTATAGTATCTACCTCTGTGTTATAACATAAACCTCTGAGTTTTAACCTCAACTTTTGAGTTATAGCATCAACCTCTGAGTTATAACATCAACCCCTGAGTTATGAGATTAATCTTTGAGTTATAACAGTAACATGTAAGTTTTAACCTCAACTTTTGAGTTATAGCATCAACCTCTGTGTTATAACATCAACCCCTCAGTTATGAGATTAATCTTTGAGTTATAACATCAACCTCTGAGTTTTAACCTCAACTTTTGAGATAAGACATCAACCTCTGAGTTATAACATAAATCTCTATGTTATAACATCAACCTCTGTGTTATAACATAAACCTCTGAGTTTTAACCTCAACTTTTGAGTTATAGCATCTACCTCTGTGTTATAACATAAACCTCTGAGTTTTAACCTCAACTTTTGAGTTATAGCATCAACCTCTGAGTTATAACATCAACCCCTGAGTTATGAGATTAATCTTTGAGTTATAACATCAACCTCTGAGTTTTAACCTCAACTTTTGAGTTATAGTATCAACCTCTGTGTTATAACATCAACCCCTGAGTTATGAGATAAATCTTTGAGTTATAACAGTAACCTGTAAGTTTTAACCTCAACTTTTGAGTTATAGCATCAACCTCTGTGTTATAACATCAACCCCTCAGTTATGAGATTAATCTTTGAGTTATAACATCAACCTCTGAGTTTTAACCTCAACTTTTGAGATAAGACATCAACCTCTGAGTTATAACATCAACCTCTGAGTTTTAACCTCAACTTTTGAGTTATAACATCAACCTCTGAGTTATAACATCAACCTCTCAGTTATGATATTTATCTTTGAGTTATAACATCAACCTCTGAGTTTTAACCTCAACTTTTGAGTTATAACATCAACCTCTGAGTTATAACATCAACCTCTGAGTTATGAGATTAATCTTTGAGTTATAACATCAACCTCTGAGTTTTAACCTCAACTTTTGAGTTATAACATCAACCTCTGTGTTATAACATCAACCTCTGAGTTATGAGATTAATCTTTGAGTTATAACATCAACCTCTGAGTTATAACATCAACCTCTGAGTTTTAACCTTAACTTTTGAGTTATAGCATCAACCTCTGTGTTATAACATCAACCCCTGAGTTATGAGATTAATCTTTGAGTTATAACATCAACCTCTGTGTTATAACATCAACCTCTGAGTTATAACATCAACCTCTGAGTTTTAACCTCAACTTTTGAGTTATAGCATCAACCTCTGAGTTATAACATCAACCTCTGAGTTTTACCCTCAACTTTTGAGTTATTGCATCAACCTCTGAGTTATAACATCAACCTCTGACTTATAACATCAATCTCTGAGTTATGAGATTAATCTTTGAGTTATAACATCAACCTCTGAGTTTTAACCTAAACTTTGGAGTTATAGCATCAACCTCTGAGTTATAATATCAACCTCTGAGTTATGATATTAATCTTTGAGTTATAACATCAACCTCTGAGTTTTAACCTCAACTTTTGAGTTATAACATCAACCTCTGAGTTATAACATCAACCTCTGAGTTATGAGATTAATCTTTGAGTTATAACATCAACCTCTGAGTTTTAACCTCAACTTTTGAGTTATAGTATCAACCTCTGCGTTATAACATCAACCCCTGAGTTATGAGATTAATCTTTGAGTTATAACAGTAACATGTAAGTTTTAACCTCAACTTTTGAGTTATAGCATCAACCTCTGTGTTATAACATCAACCCCTCAGTTATGAGATTAATCTTTGAGTTATAACATCGACCTCTGAGTTTTAACCTCAACTTTTGAGATAAGACATCAACCTCTGAGTTATAACATCAACCTCTGAGTTTTAACCTCAACTTTTGAGTTATAACATCAACCTCTGAGTTATAACATCAACCTCTCAGTTATGATATTAATCTTTGAGTTATAACATCAACCTCTGAGTTTTAACCTCAACTTTTGAGTTATAACACCAACCTCTGAGTTATAACATCAACCTCTGAGTTATGAGATTAATCTTTGAGTTATAACATCAACCTCTGAGTTTTAACCTCAACTTTTGAGTTATAACATCAACCTCTGTGTTATAACATCAACCTCTGAGTTATGAGATTAATCTTTGAGTTATAACATCATCCTCTGAGTTATAACATCAACCTCTGAGTTTTAACCTCAACTTTTGAGTTATAGCATCAACCTCTGTGTTATAACATCAACCCCTGAGTTATGAGATTAATCTTTGAGTTATAACATCAACCTCTGTGTTATAACATCAACCTCTGAGTTATAACATCAACCTCTGAGTTTTAACCTCAACTTTTGAGTTATAGCATCAACCTCTGAGTTATAACATCAACCTCTGAGTTTTACCCTCAACTTTTGAGTTATTGCATCAACCTCTGAGTTATAATATCAACCTCTGACTTATAACATCAATCTCTGAGTTATGAGATTAATCTTTGAGTTATAACATCAACCTCTGAGTTTTAACCTCAACTTTTGAGATATAACATCAACCTCTGAGTTATAACATCAACCTCTGAGTTTTAACCTCAACTTTTGAGTTATAGCATCAACCTCTGAGTTATAACATCAACCTCTGAGTTATGATATTAATCTTTGAGTTATAACATCAACCTCTGAGTTTTAACCTCAACTTTTGAGTTATAACATCAACCTCTGAGTTATAACATCAACCTCTGACATGAGATTAATCTTTGAGTTATAACATCAACCTCTGAGTTTTAACCTCGACTTTTGAGTTATAACATCAACCTCTGTGTTATAACATCAACCTCTGAGTTATGAGATTAATCTTTGAGTTATATCATCAACCTCTGAGTTATAACATCAACCTCTGAGTTTTAACCTCAACTTTTGAGTTATAGCATCAACCTCTGTGTTATGGCATCAACCCCTGAGTTATGAGATTAATCTTTGAGTTATAACATCAACCTCTGTGTTATAACATCAACCTCTGAGTTTTAACCTCAACTTTTGAGTTATAGCATCAACCTCTGAGTTATAACATCAACCTCTGAGTTTTAACCTCAACTTTTGAGTAAATAGCATCATCCTCTGAGTTATAACATCAACCTCTGAGTTTTAACACCAACCTCTGAGTTTTAACATCAACCTCTGTGTTTTAACCTCAACTTTTGAGTTATAACATCAACCTCTGAGTTATAACATCAACCTCTGAGTTTTAAGCTCAACTTTTGAGTTATAGCATCAACCTCTGTGTTATAACATCAACCCTTGAGTTATGAGATTAATCTTTGAGTTATATCATCAACCTCTGAGTTATAACATCAACCTCTGAGTTTTAACCTCAACTTTTGAGTTATAGCATCAACCTCTGTGTTATGGCATCAACCCCTGAGTTATGAGATTAATCTTTGAGTTATAACATCAACCTCTGTGTTATAACATCAACCTCTGAGTTTTTACCTCAACTTTTGAGTTATAGCATCAACCTCTGAGTTGTAACATCAACCTCTGAGTTTTAACCTCAACTTTTGAGTAAATAGCATCATCCTCTGAGTTATAACATCAACCTCTGAGTTTTAACACCAACCTCTGAGTTTTAACATCAACCTCTGTGTTTTAACCTCAACTTTTGAGTTATAACATCAACCTCTGAGTTATAACATCAACCTCTGAGTTATAACATTAATCTCTGAGTTATGAGATTAATCTTTGAGTTATAACATCAACATCTGAGTTTTAACCTCAACATTTGAGTTGTAACATCAACCTCTGAGTTATAACATCAACCTCTGAGTTTTAAGCTCAACTTTTGAGTTATAGCATCAACCTCTGTGTTATAACATCAACCCTTGAGTTATGAGATTAATCTTTGAGTTATAACATCAACCTCTGAGTTATAAGATCAACCTCTTTGTTTTAACCTCAACTTTTGAGTTATGGCATCAACCTCTGAGTTATAACATCAACCTCTGAGTTATAACATCAACCTCTGAGTTTTAACCTTAACTTTTGAGTTATAACATCAACCTCTAAGTTTTAACCTCAACTTTTGAGTTATAGCATCAACCTCTGAGTTATAACATCAACCTCTGAGTTTTAACCTAAACTTTTGAGTTATAGCATCAACCTCTGAGTTATAACATCAACCTCTGAGTTATAACATCAACCTCTGAGTTTTAACCTCAACTTTTGAGTTATAGCATCAACCTCTGAGTTATAACATCAACCTCTGAGTTTTAACCTCAACTTTTGAGTTACAACATCAACCTCTGAGTTATAACATCAACCTCTGAGTTTTAACCTCATCTTTTGAGTTATTGCATCAACCTTTGTGTTATAACATCAACCCCTGAGTTATGAGATTAATCTTTGAGTTATAACATCAACCTCTGAGTTTTAACCTCAACTTTTGAGTTATAGCATCAACCTCTGAGTTATAACATCAACCTCTGTGTTATAACATCAACCCCTGAGTTATGAGATTAATCTTTGAGTTATAACATCAACCTTTGTATTATAACATCAATCTCTGTGTTATAACACTAAACCCTGTGTTATAACATCAAGTTTTGAGTTATAGCATCAATCTCTGAATTATAACACCAATCTCTTGAGTTTAGGACGATAGTTTAACTCTTTGAGAAAGATAATATAATTCAATTATGACGATGGTTTACCTCAGTGAATCCGGTGGTTTTTCGCTCTGGGGACGATGGTTAAATCATTGAGGATGATGGTTTAATTTGCCATGGATCATGGTTTAAGTCTGAGAAAGGTGGTTTTACCCTTTGAACACAATGGTTTAACTCATTGAGGACGATATTTTAACACTTTGAGAAAGATGACTTAACCTGTTAAGGACACTGGTATAGCTCTTTAAAAAGATGGTTTAACTGCTAGAAAAGTATGGTTCATTTCTTTAAGTATGATTGTTTAATTTTATTAAAAAGATAGTTTAATCTTTTGAAGATGGCGGTTTAATATTAAATCATGTTTCGCACAGGTTGAATTCCTCCGGCGTCAAGTGGATGGTCTCCAACGCAACGTAGAGATGGAGGAGACAGTGGAGATACAAGTGGCTACGGTGCGGTCCATTATTAACCGCTTGGAGGACCGTCTGACTGACGCCCTGGCTCGCCTGGGTCTGGTGGAGAACACCACCAAAACCTTAGAGAAGCGCTCTGCCCCTCACTATGAAGACTTGCACACCCCCTTCATGATGGCTGCTGCTGCTCGCCCACCCACACTCACCGTCTATCCGGCCCCTCAACAGGGTAACATAAAATTTTGTATACACTTCACTCTCAAACCTACATACCTTGCATGATATATAATTCACTGGCCTCTAATGCTTCGCAAAGGTTACCCAATCAATCTCTTAACCCCAGTGCAGGTTCTTCATCCAGATATCAACCACTCTGCACCCAACTCTCCATCACTATACATTATACACTTAATTCTCCACCACTGTACACATGATATATCCAATTCAACGCAATAAACATCTTCCTCTCCACCACTAAACACACAATATCCCTCCCTCTTCCAGCTTAGAGTTGAGGGACTGTCAAGCAATATAGGACGAACAAAAGAATACCTAGAACCACTGCATGTGTAGTAGTGATGGGTCGGATGTCAGATTTCTGATATTCACGTGAGTGGATGTGGATGTGAAAATTTGACTTCTGCAGATGTGGATGTTGTGTTATGATAAAATATATAACACACTGATACAATAACAAATGGAATTATAAGCGTAGTGGAAGGGCCCTTCAGTTAACGAATCAACACAAACAAACTTCAGATATTTATCTTAATACTTTCCGTGACCTGGACTGGTGTTTCTATGACTGGGGTTAAAGAGACTCAAGAAGAAATGGTATAACATTTGTATTAACTCCTCAACACACCTTTACATCACTAGAAATAACATTATCTGCACAGGAAAATTTTTATACTGGTCCCATTGTGAGCTCACACGACGCAATAATTAATTATCCAAGACCCGAGCACGTCCCATTATATACAATGCGTCCTAACACAATGGATGATACGACCTCACCACCCCGGGCAATGTTGAGGTCAGGGGCCGCGCCTCTCGGAGATAAATTCCACTCTCCTCTCTTTAGAAAACCAACATCGAAAATATTATCTGGCTTGATACCTAACAAGATAATAAAAAAATAACATGGTGTGATGTCATCAAAGCCCAATTAGCATGCACATATATAAAACATAAAATTATATTCGGATTAGAATTGTGCCCGAAGACGAGGCACTCACAGCAGGGGGACGGTTCACTAGCTGATTTTATATAATTTACTCCTGTACTCATTAGTCATAAGAATATAAGAATGGAGGAAACTGCAGCCGGGCCTATTGACCCGTACTGGGTTGTCCCCTTTACACCCAACCCCTATATCACCTCTTTTTTTTTTTTTTTTGAAGATCCTCATCTGAGCGTCAGCTTATAAAACATCGTATGGGCGTGGCTTGTTGAGGACGTGAATTTCGAATATGAATTGAGATTGTGTTAATGCTCATAGGAGCGTTATTGGTTTGATGCTGGAGAAATAAACCCTCAACGTTGACTCGTACCATATAATTCGGTCAAAACCTGTCAAAGAACAATTCTCATATATCAAATGCTATTATCTCAGGACACATAGTATGAATAATACAATCAACATACAGTACATAGCCTGTTAACATCTTAAATATAACTCACATGTTATAACTATTGATACAGGAGACAATTTGTATAATATGATCAAATTACAGTTCATAAATATACTTATTAAAGTTATTTAGAGTTTCTTATAAGATTCTAATACTTCACGATCACTCAGGTTTTAGGGTCTAGTGGTCTGAACCAACGTGTTGTCTGTCCTGTAGAAATCGGTAGACTACCCTCGACGGCAATCGCAGCCCGAAGGCGAGGGCCACCTGTTTCACATTGAAACACCTCAGCAGATTCGTCAGCAAATTCGTTGTCAACACTATATCTCTTATCTCACCCTCTCTCTCTCTGTCTCGCCTAGTTTATCTTATTGTGGTTATCCCTCTCTTTCTCTCTCTCTCTTCTAGTTTGTCTTACTGTGGCGGTAACAGATTGGCCAAATTTCCCTTCACGCCATGTGAAAAGCGGCAGGTTGAAGCGACAGGGGTATCGCCTGATTGTTGCTTCCCTCACTGGCTCACACATATATACAGTATATATTTCATTTTTAGTCCATATATATATATATATATATATATATATATATATATATATATATATATATATATATATATATATATATATATATATATATATATATATATATATATATATATATATATATATGTAACCGGTCGGAAATCTCACTACTAGTTATTGGGTTTTTTTAGTTATAGTGGATGGTAATGCAGTGGAAGCGCCCCTCAGAGAAATCCCGAACCAGCACAAACACAATCAATAAAAGTATTTTCCGTGACCGTGGAATAGCTAGTACCTGTGATTGGGGTTAATGAGACGCACTGGTAAAAGATAACACTTCTATTCCTTCCAACACTGTAAACGGAATCAATAATTGTACACAAGCACTAGAGTACTTCTTAGCGTGGCTTACAACAATACAATGGGAAACAGAAATTATACATGGTATCAAAAAAATTTATAAGATATTAATTGCATCTGAAAAGATCTACTAATGCAGCAGTACTACTACACCAGAAGAGACACCAGAAGGAGGAACTCATCTGAAACAATTCCTTCTTACATCCTACATCACTTAGTGGCACATAAAACATTAAAAAAATATTTCTTGCACCGATGAAAATGCCGTAAGTGCATCCGACAAAATTATAGCAATTATTGAGGAATAGAAATCTCGATTTAGTCATACTACACAAGAACATGGATCACTCATAGCCTGTCTGGGATGACCCACAATATAATATAGTCCTCACTGTCCTAACTACACAGAACCCGAAGGTTGTAACTACTAACCTGCCAAGTGACAGGCATTCACAAGAAACCGAGAAAATCACTCATGACCCGTCAGGCAGGCGGGTGCTCTGCTGTTTTTCATTACTCTTTCTAGGTTTCATGAGTCATGAGTGTATTTCTCCACCAACACCCGTAACATGCTTCACACATAAGTTCAGAATGCACCCGTACTTTAAGGTACTAACAGCCTTTCACAAATTTTTGAAGAGGAACTCCTACATCCCACGTGTGCAATCAACCATGAGGAATGTTGATCTCACACCTGGACTTGGTTATTCTAATCACATTTCACCACCATCACCCGCAACATGCTTCACACATATGCTTAGAATACACCCACACTCTAAGGTGCTACAGCCTTTCACAAATTTTTGAAGAGGAGCCCTTACGTCCCACGTGTGCAATCTACCATGAGGAACGTTGATTACACACCTGGACTTGATTATTTTAATCATATACACCCAATACTGGGGAGATGACTGTCTGTATGTAACTACTAGAACTCCCGGTCCCAGCATGTGACCCTTCATTCACTCAGTCTGCACTCAGTTTACTTCCAGTACTTCATGGACAGGAAGAGAGCGACCGTCATCCCGCCTAGTAGGCCAGCTCAGAGTACAACCAGGTGAACCCTGCCCAGCTGAGGGAGGGGTTCTACTTTCCCTTTAGTAAGATTTTCCACTGACTGACTGAAGAGATGTGGTGTTGTATGAACCAAGGTAGGGAGATTTGATGAACCAGATCGACCACCGACTAAAGTGCGGCTGCTGGTCCCAGTAGTGAGTCGTCAGAGACACCTGTTCTCCTAGTGCGTTGCCAGCTATATCTTCCGAACCACCACTCCCACTAACAACTGATCTCCGACCAAGTGGGTTCTCATAACCCTGCAAAAGGAGCACTTTGTTAACTACTGTTAAATTCTTCTCCACCCTATCTAAACACTGTCTGAAATCGAATAAAGACTTACTTGTCAACACGGATGAAACGAGCGAGGGAAGGAACGAGGCCACGTGGTCGTTTTCCTTAACAGAACGCGTAGTAGACGTCCACCTTGGTCAATGACTGGCGCTGACTGAGACCCGATCACCCTCGGCATCCTTCAGGGCGCTCGCCTTTCCACCCCCCCATGACGTGATCTTTCGCGTATTTCTAATAGTTTCTTTGGGACACACATAACATATTTAGACTGGGAAACTATCCACAATAACTTTAAATTTTATAATTGTCCCTTAACATCATGAATCATGTCTACATTAATTCGATAAAGTACATTTAATTTTCTATAGGCCTAGTTCAAAATGCTTCCACCCCCTGGCTGAGGGCATTGCTTGGAGGCCTTTGTTTTAACTCTCCATGAGGCGTGGGTGTTTCAGCCTGGCCTACTCATGCTTCCCTGTTCGGCAGATTTGTCACTTTTGTTCTAACGTCTCTAAATATCATATTAAAATTTCTGAATATTACAATCGACCCCCATAAAAACGACAGCACTGTCCTCATGTGCTGAGAGAAAAAAGTATGCATACGACCCCCTAGAAGAGACCTGCTCTATTAACTGCATCTCACACCTGCGACACGCTTAAGCAGCATTTCCGTCCTCCAACTTCCGGCACCCCTGATGTTGCTAGTTTTTATTTTTCCCCCTCTGACTATCGATCCCCGTAAAAAAAGACAGCAGTGTCCTCATGTGCTGAGAGAACAACATAGAGCCACTTTCATATCTGCATGATACCAACTCACAAGCCAACAAACTCTGCTTTCTGCCTAGTCCTTGAACTAGAGAACTCATGTCAAAAATAAACCCGCCCCAAATCAAGCACTCTCCCCTTTTGCCTGGCCCTTGAACCTAGAGAACTAGTGTCAAAAATACTACCGACTCAAATCAGAGAACCAGTGTCAAAAATAATACCGACTCAAATCAAGCACTCTGCCCTTTTGCCTGGCCCTTGAGCTTAGAGAACCAGTGTCAAAAAATAATTCTCGACTCAAATCGAGCGCTCTCATGTCTGCAGCTCTGAACACTACAAAGATCGACTCATTCCACGCCTCCGACCCTCATGCCGGCAGGCCAACCCTCTGACAATGCACCAGTCCATATTAGTGAGGCCCTGGCCATTACAACCATTCACATAACCTAGATCTTGACATCACAACCACAACCCAATGCACATTCCTGACATAGCCATCTCTCCTATTCTCTCTGCCCTGTTCACGACTCCTCCATAACTCACCTATTCCTATTCCCTGCTATGCTTGCTAGCTTCATCCTTGGCAGCCTGTCTACTTCTCGTCATCATGCCCACCAGTGGTGGAGGCCCCTTATCTTCACTTTCAGGTTCATCCACCACCGGGTCTCCTTTGTGCCTTTGGGGTGGAGCAGCCTTTAAGTTGCTCCGGTTTTCCACTCTCGTGGCCAGGTCTTCTTCCCCTCTCGGCTCGATGCGGTATAAGCCTGTCCTGGAATTGAGGACCTCGACAATGTGCCATCTCGTGTAAAACCAATGGTTTTGGAGCTTACACCGGCCTATTTTTGCATTTGTTCCTCAACAAGACCTCCTGGACTACTTCCCAGTTCCTCTCGTGGGCTTTCTCTTCTCGTTTCCTTCGGTTTATTTACTTGTGTCTCCTCACAGTGATCTCCACGGGCTCCTGCAACATCTGTTGCCGATCTCTGATTACCATTACCCACTCATCTACCGGCTCTGGGTCTACCTCCGGCGTATGGTCGAACGGCAGGTTTGGTTCTCTCCCGTAAAACAGCAGGAATGGGGAAAACCTCGTCGTAGCGTGCGGGGTCGCATTGTATTGTAACACTACTGCCTGCAGATGCTCGGGCCACTTATTCTTCTCCTCCTCCTCTAGGGTGGCTAGCAGACCGTGCAGGGTTCTATTGAACAGTTCCACCATACCATTTCCCTGCGGGTGGTATGCCGACATCCTGATCTTCTTCACACCAAATGTGGCACAAATTTGTCTGACCAGTGTACTGCCAAAATTTCTGCCCTGCTCAGTCAGCAACCGCTCAGGGGCACCCACGGCCAGGAAGATCGTCGAGGCTTTCTGGTCTTTGGTGGGAAAGGCCTAAGTGTTTCGACTGTATATGTCAATCATTACACTGGTCAACAGCCAAAATGGTTCACATATGAGATCATGCTCACACAACTAATTTCATATTGCTGAATTCGAATCTGATATTTGTTTTGTTCTATCAGACCAGGTTTTATAAAAAAATCAATTGGTACAAATATTTAATATTCCATCACGTGTCGTGCAAAAGATGAGATTATCTCATGTGACTGTGCTTTCATGACTAATTTCATATTAATGAATATTAATTGGATGTTTCATTCTACCATCAGACCTACTTTCTTAAAGAATAAAAAAATAGTAAATATAGTAACATTATCGCGTCATGCAAGATACAATTTTAAACCTATCACAGATAAGCTCATAAAAAATTGTACCAAAAAACATAAGTTCAAATCCTTATAATGACAAAATATGAAGTTCTAAAAGTGCTTTCTGAGATAAGTATAGAGTCCCAGCACCGAATTGATCCATAGCTTTGATGAAATTTTTAGTCAAACCGAGCTTTAGATGCAGTGGAGGCAAAAATATCTTTTCTGGATCTACAAGCGGATTGTGAGCACAGTTAAACCTTCCAGGCGCATCTCTTGGTCTTGTCGGCCAATCCTTTCTCACATAGTGCTCTGCATCAGCTCTGCTGTTCCACAAGCACAAAAAGCACATGTGCTTTGTGTAGCCACTCTGAAGGCCCAGTAGTAAACTGATGACTTTGAGATCGCCACATATCTTCCACTGGTGTTTCTCATACTCTATAGCGGCCAACAGAATTTTCATTGTTTCATAGCTCTCAGTCATTTTTGTTGCGTGTGCTATTGGGACAGATGGAAGCCGATTGCCATTGTGTAAAAGAACAGCTTTCAGAGAGTCTTTTCCTGAGTCTATAAACAGCCTCCAATCCTCTGTCTTGTATGTTTCAGACTTGCAGAGTTGTTGCATGAGAGATACTGCGTCCTCGCAATAACAAAGGTTGTTTGCCATCTTGAAAAATGCAGACAGCTGTCTATGTCGGTAACGCGCTGTAGTGATATGCACTCCATTTTCTAGCAGGTTACGCTGCTTTAGTCTGGATCCCAAAACTTCAGCCTTTTCTTTTGACAAGTTTAGGTCCCTGATGAGATCATGAAGCGCTTCTTGAGTAAATAGTTTAGGCCTGGTATTTTCAGAGTCATCCTGGTAGTCGTTTTCCATTGAGGTAGAGGTAGAATCGGAATCACTCAATTCTTGTTCAGTCGGTGGATTTGGGACTGGAAGTTCAGCACTGTGCGGTACTGGTCGGATTGCAGAAGCAATATTGGGGTACTGTACCTTGCCTCGTGTCTTGATTTTTATTCCCTTAATATTTGTGAGACAGAAGTAGCAGTCACTACTGTGGTCTTTAGGTTCACGCCATATCATTGGTACAGCAAACGGCATTCCTGAACTTCGTTTACCACACATCCACTCGCTCAGGTGGTTAACACAAGACTTACAGGCTACATGAGGTGCCCATTTCTTGTCTTGGTCACCCAAATGACATTTGAAGTAACTTTTGTAGTTCAGTCGAACAGCTTTTGTGATTGGTTTCTTGAGGCTACCAGGAGTGAAGGCACCACATATGTAGCAAAAACTGTCAGCACCGTTCACACACTTGCGACGTTCCATGTTTTGTTAATTTCAGAGTAATTACAAATCATGCAGGTGTAGATATGCAATATCATGAATCAGCAAACTGAAACAAACAAAAAAGCACAAATCAGGACAAAATAATTGCATAAGTGGAGCCAATGAGCATATAAATGACTGTATGAATAGCATGGTACACTAAATATATAGATATGCTGGTTCTGGAAAACTGAGCCTGATACAGCTATACGAATGTCATAATTGAGTTCAGCACATACAATTACACTAGAATCAGACTGATTTGATCCAGAACCATGAGAATTTTTTTTTTATGTTGACCAGTGAATTATCATAACCTTCTCCATTCTTGCCGCTTGTCAAGCAAGATGAAATCTGCGGCCAGCGTCTCTAGTGGTTTGGTTGCTTCAATTGTCCCTAGATGCAGCTGGGGTTTTGGGACTTCATCCTTTGCCACTCCACACCTTTCACAGCTGGCTATGTAGTCCCACACAATTGCTCCCATGCCTGGCCAGAAACCTCGCTCCTGCACCAGCGACAGAGTACGATCTCGCCCCTGGTGCCCAAACTCGTCGTGATAGGCTCTAATCAATGCCTCCCTAACTTTGGAGGTAATGCTGGTACCTCCCTCCATAGGTTCTTTCCTTCCAGTCTCGTATGCCAGACAACCCCTTCTCTTACGATCAGGGATTGCCTCGCTCGGTACAACCTGCGGAAGTTATCATTTTGGAGCTCTACAGTACCTGTACCTCGTCCTCTGGCAGCTATCCCGCCAACCATCTCCACACTTCTGTAACACATTTCATGCCTTCTTGCTCCATACGCAGCCCATCTACTGCCCACAGTTCATTCATTCCTGCCCCCTGCATAGCTGTGTACTCTTCCTCACTATCTTCCTCCCGTTCCGTCGGGATCCTAGATAGAGTATCTGCCACCATGTTGCTTTTCCCCGGCTTGTACTTGATTGTGAGGTGAAACTGCTCTTGATCAGCATTCCACCTACTTTCCACGGCACCTAGCTTAGCATTCTCTCTGTGACTAAGTGGGTTGTTATCTGAATAGACCGTGAAATGTTTACCCGTCAAATAATCCCTGCACTTGTCTACTACTGCCCATTTGAGTGCTAACATCTCTAACTTACGGGAGCTATAGTTTTTCATATTTCTTTCTGATTTCCTCAGGCTCCGGCTTGCATGGCACACCAGATGCAGCTTGCCGTCCTTCCTCTGGGACAACACAGCACCTAGCCCACTAATACTTGCATCTGTCTCTAATATAAATTCCTGGGTGAAATCTGGACAGGCCAACACCGGTGACTGCGTCACCCTGTCTTTCAGCTTCATGAAAGCCTGTTGCTGCCCCTCTCCCCAATCACTATCTACTCGATCTTTAGATTTCCCATGCATCAATGCATGTAGTGGGGCAGCTATTTGGGCAAATCTTTAACAAACTTCCTATAAAATGATGCAAATTCTACAAAGGACCGCACATCTTTCACCGTCTGAGGGACTGGCCAATCGTTTACTACCCTAATTTTCTGTGGATCAGCTGTGATGCTTTCAGCGGACACCTGATATCCTAAATAGCTTACCTTGGAGGCCATTATTTCACACTTCTTAGGTTTAAATCTTAGATTATTCTCCCCCATACTGCAAAACAATTCTCTCAATCTGACTACATGCTGCTCTATTGTACTTGAAAACACCATCACATCATCAAGGAATACAAGCAGGAAGGAGAAGATTTCATCCCCTAGGATCCGCTCCATGTATCTCTGAAAGGTTCCCGGGCTATTTGACATTCTCATTGGCAGTCGCCTGTACTCAAAGTGTCCGAAGCTTGTGCTGAAAGCAGTCTTAGGACGGTCTGAAGGTTTTACTTCGATATGGTTGTATCCAGCCGCCAAATCGAAAGTTAAGAAAAACTTGGCCCCCGTCAGAGATTATAGAGTTTCATTTATCCTAGGCAGAGGAAATGCATAGCGTACCGTGACCTTATTTAGGTTACGATAGTCAACGCACAACCTCAGAGTTCAGTCCTTTTTCCTCACTACTACAATGGCGGCAGAGCAAGGACTCTCACTATGCTGGATTACTCCCTGATCTAACAACTGGCTAATGTGTTGCTTCACCTCTGGTACCTGGTTTGGAGGGATCCTCCGGTATGGCACCCTAACTGGCCCATCTCTTCTTACTGGGATTTCATGCTGAACCCCAATGGCCATTCCTATGGGCTGACCCTCTCCTTCGAAAATATCGTTAAACTCTTCTACTAAACCCCTAACTTTACGCTCTTGTTCCTCATTCGTGTTCTTCGTGTGTACTTTGACCTCAGTCCGGGCATCCTGTTGGACTGTCATCACATACACCTCCTCACTGGTGGCTGCCTCGACTTCCGTCCCGAAAGCCACCTTCCCAATCCGCCAATTTCCCCTCAATTTCCTACGACGCTCAGACAGATTTGCCACTAACACTTGGGTCATGCCTCTCACCACTCTCACAGCTGTCGGCAACACTATCACGCCTTCAGACATCCAACCTTCATCCTCCATTGTTAGGGGCTCTATCAACACTTCCTTGCTAGCTACCTGGTTTAATGAGGGAACACATACTGACAGCAACCGACTACTCCGGGGAAGGATGGTTGTTTTTTTCCCTCTCTCCGTCGTACTGGTGGCCTCTGCCGCACATATCTATCTAACCTCATTCAGGCAATCTTCCCTCTGGGCGGTGCTTCTGGCTCCCCTGCACAAGTGGTACATGTGCAACCAGATCTCTGCGACCTCCCCCAACACATTCATGCCTAACAAACCAACATGCGCCTGACCCTTACCACGGGACTCAATCCCTGGACAAACCAGCAGCCCCACATCTGTAACTTCCACCCCACATACGACCATAGTGATCCGAATACACCCCACACACGGCACGGAGGACCCCGACGCCCCTCTTACCCGCACCCGAGTGGGTTGTAACAACACACCTGCAGTCTCCAGCTCTCTACGGTAGAAGTTTTCATCAATTAACGACACTTCTGCCCCAGTATCTGCTAGACCCCACATTTCACGACCCGCTACCAGCACCGAGACCTTGGGACACTGCTTTCAGCCTCAAGGTACCTTCTGTCATGATTAAATTGGCCATACAGACCACGTTTGACCACGGGTCCTCTCTCTCCTGGTTCGTAACATCGCCGGTGTAGTCTATTGGTTGGGCCATGGGCGGTTGGCGGGGACTGTCTGGTCCTGGCCGTTTCCCGACCGCCAGTTCTGGCTGTCACCTCCAGTCCGATACTGGCCATTGGCCATGTATCCCCTTGGGGCGTTTTCTCCTGGTCCATACCTGCTCCTGCAGTGGAAGCTGAGGTGTCCCTCCTGTCCATACGTGTAGCACCTCGGTGGGTTCGGGCCCCCAGCCTGCTGACCGTTTTCTCCTCCGTTAACCCTGAGTCGTCCGGCAGGCGCCTCTCCGTGTTCACCGTCCGGTGCTTCCCTACTCAAGAACTCTAGTCTGTTTTCCTCCTCTTTTAGCCCCGTGATCCACTCCTCTAGACTGCGGTGGGGACTCGCTCTGATCTCCCCTGCTAACCACTCACGACTTTTAGACTCCTTCAGTCCCCAAGTGATAGCACCTCCCAACATGACATCATCATATTTCTGTCCATTGCGGCCCAATTCGTCATTCAAATCGAGCATTGCATCATAATATTCCAGGAACGTTTCGTCGCTCCTCTGTTTCCGAATTACGATCCTTTGAATGGCGGTGATCGCGTCCACGTGCTCGCCGTAGAGCTGCGTCAAGTAGCTAGTTAACTCATCTACCGTTTCCCAATCTCTGCGTGCATTGTATACACAATCTGCCTCAGGCCCCACAAGATGCTTTACTCTGAATTGTATTCGGGCGGCTTCGTCTCCGTCAATCAGCTTGAGAGTTCGGTCAACCTCTCTTAGCCACTTCCCTATCTCTGACTCTGTCCTACCGTCGAACTTAGACATGGTCAACCAGGGCCCGAAACTAACTCCCACTCTAGTATTGTGCCTCTTAATCTCACACATTGTCTCTTCATGCTGTGTTTGATGCCGTGTCTCTACCCTGTCTAGTGCATCCCCCAACTGAGCTAGGTGTTGTCGATGTTCCCCCTCTAACTTTTCCAGTTGGGTCTGATACTCCCCCCTTAACTGCTGCAATTGTGTCTGATACTTCCCCCCTGATTTTGTTCACCCCTGCCTGACACTCCCCCCTGACTTCCTCCTTTGACTGTTCAATGTGATCCTGATCTCCCCCGATTCTGTTCACCTGCCTGGTACTCCCACTGACTTCCTCCTTTAACTGTTCAATGTGTTCCTGATACGCCCCCTGATTTCCTCCTTTAACTGTTCAATGTGTTCCTGATACCCCCCCCCCGACTTCCTCCTTTAACTGTTCAATGTACTCCTGATACCCCCCTTGATTTTGTTCACCCCTGCCAGATACTCCCCTCTTAGTTCTACGAACTCCTCTCTCAGCTGTACTAACCCCTGGCTGTCTCTCCTTCTCTCCAGGTACATCCGTACCGTCAACCACAAAAGCCAATCCCCGTTGCGAGTATGAGTAGAACTGGGGTTACACTCTCTCCCGTTTCTAGCCAATCCATGATTGCGTTCATTATCCCAACCACAGAACTATCAGTCACGAATAAACTGCGCTCTGCTACCAGTTGTAACCGGTCCGAAATCTCACGACTAGTTATTGTTTTGTTTTTAGTTATATTGGATGGTGATGCAGTGGAAGCGCCCCTCAGAGAAATCCCGAACCAGTACAAACACACTTAATAAAAGTATTTTCCGTGACCGTGGAAAAGCTAGTACCTGTGATTGGGGTTAATGAGACGCACTGGTAAAAGATAATACTTCTATTCCTTCCAACTCTACTAGCGGAATGAATAATAGTACACAAGCACTAGAGTACTTCTTAGTGTGCCTTACAACACTACAATGGGAAACAGAAGTTATACATGGTATCAAAAAAATTTTATAAGATTAATTGCATCTGAAAAGATCTACTAATGCAGCAGTACTACTACACCAGAAGAGACACCAGAAAGAGGAACTCATCTGAAACAATTCCTTCGTACATCCTACATCACTTAGTGGCACATAAAACATTAAAAAATATTACTTGCACCGATGAAATGGCCTTAAGTGCATCCGACAAAATTATAGCAATCACTGAGGAATAGAAATCCCGATTTAGTCATACTACACAAGAACATGGATCACTCATAGCCTGTCTGGGATGACCCACAATATACTATAGTCCTCACTGTCCTAACTACACAGAACCCGAAGGTTGTAACTACTAACCTGCCAAGTGACAGGCATTCACAAGAAACCGAGAAAATCACTCATGACCCGTCAGGCAGGCGGGTGCTCCTCTGTTTTTCATTACTCTTTCTAGGTTTCAGGAGTCACGAGTGTATTTCTCCACCAACACCCGTAACATGCTTCACACATAAGTTCAGAATGCACCCGTACTTTAAGGTACTAACAACCTTTCACAAATTTTTTAAGAGGAACTCCTACGTCCCACGTGTACAATCAACCATGAGGAATGTTGATCTCACACCTGGACGTGGTTATTCTAATCACATTTCACCACCATCACCCGTAACATGCTTCACACATATGCTTAGAATACACCCATACTCTAAGGTGCTACAGCCTTTCACAAATTTTTGAAGAGGAGCCCTTACGTCCCACGTGTGCAATCAACCATGAGGAACGTTGATTACACACCTGGACTTGGTTATTTTAATCATATACACCCAATACTGAGGAGATGAATGTCTCTATGTAACTACTGGAACTCCCGGTCCCAGCATGTGACCTTCCATTCACTCAGTCTGCACTCAGTTTGCTCCCAGTACTTCATGGACAGGAAGAGAGCGACCGTCATCCCGCCTAGTAGGCCAGCTCAGAGTACAACCAAGTAAACCCTGCCCAGCTGAGGGAGGGGCTCTACTTTCCCGTTAGTAAGATTTTTCACTGACTGACTGAAGAGATGTGGTGTTGTATGAACCAAGGTGGGGAGATTTTATGAACCAGATCGACCACTGACCAAAGTGCGGCTGCTGGTCCCAGTAGTTAGTCGTCAGAGACACCTGTTCACCTCGTGCGTTGCCAGCTATATCTTCCAAACCACCACTGCCACTAACCACAGATTACCAATCAAGTGAGTTCTCGTAACCCTGCAAAAGGAGCGCTTTGTTAACTACTGTTAAATTCTTTTCTGCTCTATCTAAACACTGTCTGAGATCGAATAACGACTTACTTGCAACACTGATGAAAAGAGCAGGAAGGGACGAGGCCACGTGGTCGTTTTCCTTGGCAGAATGCGTAGTAGACGTCCACCTTGGTCATTGACCTGCGCTGACTGAGACAGGATCACCCTCGGCATCCATCATGGCGCTCGCCAGCCCCCCCCCCCCGCCCATGACGTCATCTTTCTCATATTTCTAATAGTATCTTTGGCACACACATAACATATTTAGACTGGGAAACTATCCACAATAACTTTAAATTTTATAAGTGTCCCTTAACTTCATGAATCGTGTCTAAATTAATTCAATAAAGTACATTTAATTTTCTATAGGCCTAGTTCAAAATGCTTCCACCCCCTGACTGAGGGCATTGCTTGGAGGCCTTTGTTTTAACTCTCCAAGAGGCGTGGGTGTTTCAGCCTGGCCTACTCATGTTTCCCTGTTCGGCAGATCAGTCATTTTTGTTCTAACGTCTCTAAATATCACATTAAATTTTCTGAATATTTTATATATATATTTATATATATATATATATATATATATATATATATATATATATATATATATATATATATATATATATATATATATATATATATTTGGAAATGCATTTCATAAGTCTGAGCTGTATTCCTGAGATATACATAAGGATAATTGACTCCATGACCATACTGTCAATACCCCATAGATTAGGAGTTGTAACACATGACGGTTGAGGCTGTAATGTGATAAAAGCTAAATGAAATATCCCGTGTTGTTAGCACAATTTATTTACAATCATATGCAATGTGATATGGATTTTACAGTAAATTTTCAAAAGTTCCGGCCCTCTTCCTGAATGCAGGCTTCATTCCATCACAAGAGACTGTGACTCGTATACGATCGAAAACTTCAGAGGTTTTATGAATGCTTGTGGCACTGTTTTGCATTTGGCGCCACAGTTCCTCGCGAGTTGGTACCCATACACTTTACTTTTAACTTGACCCCACAAATAGATGTCAAGGCGATTGAGGTGGCCAAGCAACAGGGCCGTGACGACTAAAATAAAACAAGCCAAACTTGAATACCTATAGGTTTTTTTTTAATTATATTCGAAAGATTGTGAAATTTCTACAAATTTCAATTTCATATTATTTTCTCAAAACTGACAGTCGAACATGCTCTGGGAGATTTTTTCTTTTAATTATCAACCATGTACGGTGATTGGATATTTTTAGCTTACGGGATGTTCTCTATCACTTGACATAAAACACTCAGCTTGGATTTGTAAGTTTGACGGATATGATAGTGATGTCGATAAATTTATTGAAAAAAATAATAATAACATTCACGACAAATATTCATAATCTTTACTAATGGCATACCAAAAATAACCAAAAATAATACTAGTGTATATGTTTTTGAGTCACAAACACCATTTATTAAATTTGACAGAAACCTGTAGATTAGACTGGGAGAAAGTGGGACTTGGTTGCTACTGGTTTGGCGGAGAAGAGTTGACATACCCAGAAGCTGTGGCAGCGTGTGTACGTCACGGCGGGCAGCTGCTGACCCTCCCTTCGCCAGGTACTCAGTTGCACCTCCTCCTCGCCCGCCTCCGAGAAAGTAAGTAACAACTGAACGTGTATATTCTTACTTAAGGTTAACATTAATGTTTGATAAAGATAACTAAGTCAGACAAGAGAAATTGGGAGCCCATAAAAAGTGAAATGAAGACGAAAACGACAGCATCAGAAATCTTGATGTTAAAGCATTTGGAAAACATAAAATACAAGTTTGTGGTGTTAACACGTGAAAAAATAATATATAATAATAATGAATTACTTTTTTCTTGGCACCTGAAGAAAGAAGTAGTGCAAGTGGTATTGACATAATTTTGTATTAAGTCATGTCCGATACGATTAAAGATATTGTGCTGTAGGAAGATCCCGTGATGATGTCCCACCGAAATGTTGGATTGAATTTCTTACTTACATAAACCATAGAAGTAGCCGTAGAGAAGATAAATTAAAAGTAAGATCATCTGAGATGAAGAGGTAGTAAGGAGCAACTACTGTCGTTTAATTGTGATTACCTGTACAGTAGTTAGTAGCAGTATTTCTTGTGAGGGCGGACGTGGTTCGTGTAATGAATGGTTAGATGTTGTGCAGGAAGAAGTACGGACGAGTTCGAAAAAGAAAACATCAGAAATGTGGTGATTAAAATTGGGGATATAAGAACATAAGAATGGAGGAAACTGCAGCGGGCCTATTGGCCCATACTGGGCAGTCCCATTTACACCCAACTCCTATCGCTCATATATCCATCCAACCTATGTTTGAAGCTATCCAGCGTATTCGAGTTAATGATGATGTTTGGTAATTTGTTCCACTCATCCACTACTCTATTTCCAAACCAATGTTTACCTATCTCGCGCCTCTATCTAAATTTGTCGAATATAAAACCATTGGTAAGAGTTCGCACTTAGTTGGTTATTTTGAGTACATTTGTTATATCACCTTTGTTTAGCCCTGACTTCCATTTATACACCTCGATCATATCGCCCCTCACTCTACGTCTCTCGAGGGAGTGCAGATTAACATGCTTTAACCTGTCTCTGTACTCGAGGTTCCTAATGCCTGGGATTAGTCTTGTCATTCTCCTCTGAATTCTTTCTAGGGATTCTATATCCATTCTGTAGTACAGTGACCAGAACTGAACTGCGTAATCCAAGTGAGGTCTCACAAGCGCAAAATATAGTTTTAGGATGACCTCGCTAGTCTTGTAACTAACACTCCTTAGGCTTTGTATGAACCCAAGTACTTTGTTAGCCTTGTTTTGAGCAAATACACATTGTTTACTAGGTTTAAGATCCCTACTTATCATTACTCCTAAATCTTTCTCACATTCGGATTTCTCTACAACATCGTTGTTCACCTGGGATTTGGTTTCTCTGTTTACACTAAGTCCTTTACATTTGTCCACATTTAATTTCACCTGCCGTTTCTCAGACCATAAGAATTTTTTTTTTAGATCTTTCTGTAGCTTTGCGGAGTCCACGTCAGAATGAATTTTACTCCCTATTTTTAGTGTCATCAGCAACTTTACTTATGTTGCTGTTTATGCCTATTTCTGTCTTTTTTTTTTCCTTTTTTTTTACGGGGATTAACTCACCCGGGCACAGGTCACTGACCCACAACGGGAACCGGGAAAAATGTAATAATTATTCATAGTAAATAAAATTTATAATAAAAAGTAAAATAAAATAATAATGATAACAATAATAATAATAACACTAATAATAATAATAATGATGATAATAATAAAGAACTATAAAAAACAATAGTGAGAAACGCTATATGTATGTTGTGTTGTCAAGTAAGAGAAACAATTGAGACCTGCAGGCAGCTATCATTGAGGGAGGTACTACCGCCTGGGAAGATATTGGAAGCATAATTATGTGTTGTCTACTAGTAGACCCTGCTGCCATATGGCACCACAAAAATTGTGACCAAGTCCCAGGCTGCTGATCTGACTTTCTGCCTCATTTGCACACAATTGCAGGGTGTCAATTGTTTCTCTTACTATTGACAACACAACAAACATACTGTATATCGTTCCTCACTATTGTTTTTTTCGTTTTGTATTTATTTATGTTTATTATTATTATTGTTATTTTTTTATTTTTTTATAATTTTTATCTACTTTATTCATTATTTTTAATTTATTATTATTATTATTATTATTATTATTATAATATTCAGATTATTGATCATTTCTTCGTCATTATCAGTTAGCTCGCCGGTGTCTGACTGTATTGGTCCAATCTTTCCTCATGTTTTAGTTTGATATATATGAAAGAATCCCTTGGGGTTTGTCTTTGCTTCCCTTGCTACCTTCAGTTCATTATTCCTCTTTGCTTTTCTTATCTCGTGCTTGGCCAAGGCTAGCTTGGGCGGCAGTATACAGTAGTCTTTCATAGGATTGATCATATAAATGGTATTCTAGAGTTAGTAGGTAAAAGGATGTACCTTTTTTTCTGGTATGATTGTATATGTCTTTTCATGTATCAATAAGAACTGACATTTGACACTTAATCAGTAACAGCTCTCTACTGACAATCATTAGGTGCACCTCCAATGCAGGTCTGTGGGACACATTTTCTGCGACTTGATACATTAATTCTGCCAACGGGGTATTGCAATGTTTGTGTTCTATTTATTGTGTCGTCTACGTATGCTGTTGTTTCCAGCTCATTTATAGATCGATAAACTAGGCCGTAGTATACCAAAGGATAGGCTGGCCATACCCTCGTAAGGGTCCCTCCTGAACTGTCGATTGCCTTCACATGATGTAGTCGCTTACATAGTAAATCAATGGAATATCTAACAGTCACCAGTTTTGCAGTCAGATTGATATAAACTTTGATAGGGCTTAGCAATAGAAAGATTGAACATATAGTATGGCGGTGGTGTATCACACAGGCGGACTGGGCACTGTTTGGGAGCCATACCATTTCAGTATGAGATGGGTCCATTCTACCCACTAGCACTGTATTTGTAGCCAGGTTTATTATCTTGGGAGGAAGAAGCAAAGAAAAACATTAATATTATATAAAATATTTATTAACCATTAGCTTATTCAGGAAAATAAATTTTTATTCTTTTAAATTAATAAGAGTAACCAGTTTCTTTTAAACTGCCTCGAAAAAATCATATACCATTGGAACACATCAGTTGTCGTTAGACAGCTTTAGATTTGACAAAATGCGGTTTTTGAGAAATATGTTTCTTTAGAAAACATATAGCAACTTTCTTTGAAAACGAAAGGAAAAAATTTGATAAATGAAAGTACAATATGTTTCCTGCTAAAATTTGCGTAGAAACCCAAATCAAACCATAAGCAATTTTATCACTTCTGAAGACTTAACTCGACCACATCATTATGACTCGAACACGCGAGATAGCTTCAAATATAGGATGGACGTATATATGAGAGATAGAGGTTGGGTGTAAATGTGGACTTCCCAGTGCATGGGCCAATAGGCCCGCTGCAGTTTCCTCCATTCTTATGTTCTTAAGTCTCTCGTAAAACTGTTTAAGTTTAATTTTCTTCATTAAGACGGTTTCCATCTTGCATAGCCCCAGCTGATCTTAACGAAGTATAGATTTCAGTCGACTCTTAACATACTGCAGTTTTGAAAATGCTCTCACGTGAGATAAGGGAGGGTAAACACTTCGTTGAGGCACTTGCAAAGAGCATTGCAACTGCTACACTGATACTCATATCCAAGGGTCAGTTGAAGAGTGTAGCCCAGACAGTCTGAACAGTTGCCCTCGCAGAAGGATGGATTCAAAGACTGTTGCTCCAATGACTGGTACTGGCAGTCATAGACATACTCTTGTTTAGATAAAAGTAGGACAAGTGTCAGTGCAGTTGCATGAAATATGCTAGTTCTTCTTCTAATTCAGCAAGACATGGCAGTGATAATACAGTGAGTTAGTTACACTACTGTAGTTACTTGGATTCAGATCCCAAAGTTCTTTGTAGCGTCCAGAATTTTTCTCATTGAACCGGGAAGACTTTTCCTGACTCAGTCGATCAATAACAGGTAGATAAAATTCCCTGACGTGTTCAAACGGACCTGTCATTGGTATGTCCACTGTTATCAAAGGTTGTTAATTTGTCTTGGAGTTCTATATCAATTTCAGAATTTCCAATGTCATCTATAGGACTTGCTAACGGAATTCATTTGTATGATGAAAACACTGATTAATCTTGGACCGGTCAGTCTTAAGCATATTAATTTCATACTGGGGAAGCCCAATAGCTTGACTGAGGTCCAAGCCATGGGTCAGCAGATATTAAGATTCAGCTGATGTGCAAATACCCAGACAAAGTACCCTGAATGTACATTACCGTGATAGTACTTTACCACATTAACTTTTTAGATATATTAGCAGAAGCTCCATCTAAAGACAAGCCTATAAGATAATGAATGTCCAATCCATGCCTTAGAATACTGCTATTCAACCTTTTTTTGTTGTCGTCCACTCCTAATGATGAAACTCATCCAATATCTTATCGTAACCAATTTTTGCGAAAAGATAAAAAAAAACAAGCAGTTTCACTTGTATTTATTGACAAATTTGTATCGTAATATAATTTAATAATAAATTAAAAAAATCATAGGTATAATTAATATGAATGTTTTGGCGATTCAATGGCTTGGCTGTTGTACTTGTCGACTATCAACTGAAATCGTGGCATCAGGCGACTTTCGAGTGTGCCCGCATAAGGTGGATCCACATTCAAAATTACGTTCATTTTCTTTGATTTGATTAAAACTAAAGCAGAGAAGCCTTGTTCACACAGATATGAAGTTGGAATCTGCATGAACATAGCTGTTGCATGTTCAGCCAACTCCTTGTAACCTGGAATATCCAGCAGTGTAACCCAGAATTCCAAGGTGTGTGCTAATGTTTTGAAGATTGTTTTTAATCGTAATCCATCCGGAACTCCATGTACTCCCACAGCTCACGGTTCAGGGCAGGATTCCCACAGCACACGGCTCGCAGCAGGACTCACACGGCTCACTGCAGTATTCCCACAGCACACGGCTCACGGCAGGAGTGTTGACCGGGCCAGACCAGGCCAGAAGTCCGACTGCCAGGGTGTTGGTTCGCGGCTGCTAACTCACCTCCGTCACACCATCTCGTAGTCCCATCTCATTGGCCAGTCCCGTTATGACGCGCTGTGACGTTGATTGACGGCGGTAATTGGTGCTTGAACCAGCAACGAGTCCTTTGCCAGCTGGTCCACAGTTATGGCATGACACAGAAGATCATCAGCAAATGGATTAAGAAGAACTCACATGCTGGAGTTCAGGTGTTCTCTCTCACTTTCTGGGAAATACGCGTTGATGTTTTCCTGAATCAAGGTAAGGTGTTTGACAACTAGGCTGGACATTCGCATCACACACTTTTTTCCGAGACACCAGCGCAAGCCGACATGCCTTGATCTGTCGATCTTGCCAAAGTGGCCCGGTTGTGCCCGGTCGAGGAAACATCCCCTAAAATATTGAACCTTCTTGTCCTCAAGAAGTTCTTTAATAGCAAAAATATTGAAGGAATCACCAAAGTAGAACGCCTGCAACACGGAATTATCAAGATCACGTTCTCAGAGCTTGGACAGGCCAGACAATTCGTGGATAACAACACCATCACCATCAACGGCATCGAGTTGCTCTCATTTGCCTATGTATGGGATAATCTGAAGCTGGGAGTTATCACCCACGACGAAATAGCCCACATGGACAATGAAGAACTAGAACAACTACTAGACGGACAGCTTGGCGTTATCAAGAGGCTGTCCGAAACTACAGCACTAATCGGGCACCCCCAGACCATGCCCAAGGAAGTTCAGTTGGCCTGGGGTACCATCCCAATCAATCAATACATCAAACATACACGCTGCTACAAATACCAGAAATACGGACATACCGTACACAAGTGCAAAGCGCAGGAGGATGTATGCTCCAAGTGTGGAAACACCGGGCATCGCTACACCTCCTGCCCCAACCAAGAGAAGAAGTGCGTAGCCTGTGGCGGCCCACACTTCTCCGCTGACAAGCTATGTCCCACGTGGCGGGAGCAGTGCAGGGTACCCAAGGTTAAACTCGACAAGAAACTCAGCTACAAGGAGGCTCTCCTTGCAGTACACGCCCAATTGAGAAAAAAAAGAGACTAAGAATTAAAAAGAGGAGAAAAAATAAGAAAAAACACAAGTGTAACGGGCGAGTTTTCTCTTTTCAATAATTTACCATACAGCTATTCTTTTCTATTAGTATTCGAGTTATTCATATACTTCTATGTTCTGTGTAGTACTCTTTCCAATGAGTATCCTGTTTTATATACTTATCCTTCTTCAGTTCTTTACACACATACTTACTTTTATATATTCTTGCTTATATTCTTATATGTTCTTTATCTCTATATACCTTATATTCTTATATAAGTAACTCTTATGCTTCTCTGCTTATGTTTTCCAAGTCAATGTTCTTTCTTTAAATTTCCTTTCATATATTATGATCTCTTCCATATATTTCGTTCTAGTTATATTCTAAACCATGGATTAACCTGGGAAACCATGTCTTTCTTATTACCACACTTATTATACCTACACCGGTAGACCTGCCACCACCCAGGATTTTTCTAGAATATAATATATCTTAGTTAACTGTTAGGTAGCGAGCTTCTAGGCACGTGAGTTAGTTATTTTCTGAGAACCAATGTGGGAAAGGATAGAGTGGTGATACTCGTAGATTACTAATTCAATATTTATTAATACAGTGATTGGATACGATGCATCTTAGATTCACTCAGACAAAACAGAACTGCAATTTATTTATTAAGTCATCAAACACTTCAAGAACTTATTACCTCATTAAATACCTCCAAATACTTATTACTTCAATCGACAATTGTGGTATTGTCACTCTGCCAAATGATATTCAGTACTGGGTATACACCAGATATCACTGGACCCACAGGTCTTACCTTACCAAGTAGCAAATTATCTCTTCACTTCTTGGTTATATCATTATACTCTCAGATTATCATTTCATGGTCACTACCAATGAATACATAACACACTGGACAACTCCACAATTATCTCAACATACAATACCTCCTGTTAATTCACAAGGAACGACATGGCACTTTTAACTCTCATTCAGTGGTTCAATACTTAACCTGGGATACTATATTTCTGCTAGTTATCCCCCAAACAAGATACCATAATACTTAGGCCTATGTAACTGTGAGGAGTGCCCCAGGGTAACGCTGGTCTCTACAACAAATGAAGATCGCTGTTAGGGGTCGGTTGTAGACCGACACACGCTCAGGGAGTGGGCGCCTGATTTGCAGGAAACGGACTTCCCAGTTCAGTCCTGTCGAATCAACGGCATCGTCCAACCCGGTTACCGACCCACGGTAGCCGATGAGTATTCAGCTCAACACACTGGAGGCGTTGAGGAAGAGTCACGAATGCGTAAAGGTCTACCTTCAACTATGCAAAACATACGCCTGGCAACGGTTCAGACGATATCTAAATCTCTACTTTACTCGACTTAATTGGCACAGAATTCACTATGTTAACACATGAGCACTGATATTCACCAAAATTGACTAAGTTAAACTGAATTGATAGGCGGCGGGGAATACACGTTAACATACCTGGAGACGTTGAGGAAGAGTCACGAATGCGTGATTCTCCCTCGTGTAGAGGTATATACGTGCACCCGCGGGGCAGCTTGGGCCTCCGTATTCATACCAGAAGGGTCGATCTTACCAACAACATAACTTCTCTATCATTTTGGATCACTGTATACTTGGTTATGAACTACAGTGTTCTTGATCAGGGTAATTTCCTATGTCTATTCATATAATCTAATCAGAGGTTGAGCTTGCCAGGAAAAGGTGGAATATACACGTTGGTAACATTAATTCTGCAAGCTCAGGCTTGAGGCGAACAAGGCGCTATTCACGGGGAGGCGCTAGATCTTGGAGATTATACCAGTTGACAGAATAGTTCAGGAGATTAATGACTTTCTCAAATAGACAACTGACACTAATTAAACTATAAACATCACATTCTCCGATGTCGGGGCGACAAAATGATATAACTTCAGGCGCGATCAGAAACTCATGGATACCCCCACGGACGACATAAAATACGCCACTCTAGCTGGCAAACTCGACACTCACTTACTTGACACGTTCTACTAACGATAAGGACAGTTGAAGCGTTCTACCCCACTCACAATGGATCTTGAATGTTCCAACTGTAAACAGACATATCTAAGTTGACTCAAAACAAGGGTGTTCTCTCTCACACTCAAATTCATTTTATAGAGAGGTTGGTTTCAGCAAGTCAGAGAAAATGGGATAACGGAGGACTGAGGTGTCTTGAAGTGATGAGAAAACGGACTCCTCAGATGGAGGACTCAAACGAAAGCCGAGTTACATGTTTTGTGGGCTATTGAGCGTAATATGAATCATTTGATTTTGGCGCTAACTGGCGTGTAAGACCGTGGTCGTTACACAAGTACCAACTGCCCCTGTACCAGGTGCCCCTGTTGGCCCTGCACCAGCTGCCCCTGCAGACCAACACCTCAAGATGTCCGACTTCTTCCACTTCTACGAATAACTTGGACACGAGGAAGAACAAGAACAAGACACTCGTGAATGGTCTGTCCAAGAAAAAAAAAGAAGAGGAAGAGAAGATCTTCGCCTTCAATATAACAAGACCCACAGCAGCCCGCCCATCAGAAACCAGCAATTACAAGAGATCAATGCGACTTGAAGTAAACAACAATAACTTTGCCCAGCGTGACGACTTGGCGCCTGCCACTCTCCAGTCCCCGCCCCTCTGCTGCCGAGCCTGGCCATTCACAAATCAGAGCACAGCTCGCCTCCCTCACTCAGGCTTCTTTTTTTTCTTTTTCTTTTTTTAAGATTTGTAGGAATATTACCTATGCGGACCTTAAGCTAAAATGCTGGTCCACCCACTGCTGGGATAAAACACCAGCATCTTTTTAGTTAACTGTACAGTACATCTCCACCACTAGCGTGGGGGTGGATGCTCGGTAAGAAGCTGTAGGGTTTCTTGAGAGTGGTTGGTGGTTAGCATTTTGGCAACCTTCTCTGCTGTGATAGGGGGTTGTATGTTCCTCCTAGCTAATTGTGTTCCAGGGCACTCTATGCTATGGGGTAGTGCTGCAGTGAGTTTTCTGCTCCGCTGTCGCAGGCCTTGCACATGCACTGCTCTGCTGGTACTTGTACAATGATTCCCCATATGCATGGGTATCCCAGTCTCAGTCGGTGGAAGATGGCTTCTTCCCTTCTTATATCCTTCATGAGTGGTGGTCTCTCATAATTCGTGACCAGATAGTATCACCTGGCCGATCGTGATACTGGTGTTAATCTTCTATGTTTGTCTATTTTCCACTGGGCAGTTCGTGTTATTGTGGTCTTCTTTATCTACTCCTGACTGGGCGGGATGTTCATCTCAATGTTTCGCTGTCCTAACGCAGCCTTGGCAGCAGCATCAGCTCGTTCATTCCCTGGGATTCCGATATGACTGGGCACCCAGATAAAGATAACTTGCCGATCTTGTAGTTTTAACCCTTGCAGTAGGCCAACAACGGATGTTATGAGAAGAATGTTGTCTCTAGGCTCTCTGCATTGTAGTGCTTCAATAGCACATCGTGAGTCAGTGTGTATTACAACGCCTTGTTGACTGTTTATGGAAGCGTGTCTTAGGGCTCCAAGTATGGCAGCTAGCTCAACTTGCAAAGTACAGCATCCATCTGAGGTTCTCCAAACGGACGTGTTAAATACATCTATGTTGAAGCCTGCTCCTGCCTTCGTGCTGGTGGGCTCTACGAAACCGTCTGTGTAATCCACTGTACAATTGTGTGGTATTGGAGCCTTCATGCTTCTCTCTGCTACCTGTCGGAGCTCATGTGGGTTACAGTCAGCCTTTCTTGTCCCAGTTTGTAGAATGTTGAAGACTGCTGGCGGGGTCTCCCACTGTGCTGGGGTGCTGTAGTCTGGATTCATTGTATCAGGTCCTTTGCTAAGGATTGTGTCTTTCAATTTCAGTCGATTTACAGCGTCAGCTGCGCACAATAGCCATGTTTTCTTGTTAAAGACATATCTGTTAAGGTTCAGTGCTCGTAAGAGTCCATTCTTGATGTCACCTCCCCGGGCCCTGGTAATCAGTTTTGTTGCAAAGCACGCTGTTAATCGTTCCGTCCTGGTTTAGAGAGATGTTATACCTGTCTCCATGTGTAAGTTTTCATTTTTTGTCCACGTAGGTGCCTTGACAATGACTCTCATAGCGTTATTCTGGGCAACCTCCAATTTCTCCCACTGCCACTCAGACAGTGTGTTAAGAGCTGGTGTCGCATAGTCTGTTAATGATCGAATGGCGTGTATATACAGCGTTCTTAGGACTACGTGTCCCGCACCCACCTTGGGTCCTGTCATGGCTCTCATCATGTTGACTCTCTTGCCCATTCGGTATCTTAGATAGTTTATCTCAGTGTCAAATTTGAGTCCTTTGTCAATCCAGATGCCCAGGTATTTGTATACATTGACCCATTGTAGGGCGATACCTTGTATTTGCAGTTGTGTCTCCGGCTCATTGGGTCCAATCCTCATGGCTTTCGATTTTGGGATTGATATCTTGAGCCCGAGCCTCATACATTCTTCACTGATGAGGTCTAGTGCTCTTTGAACTTTGCTCATCTGGTTTCTGCCTTTTACTATCAGTGCTAAGCATCAGCATAGCATAGCGTAGTCATCAGCATAGCATAGCAGTTTGGTACCCTCTTGAAAGGGAAGCCGACACAAGTTTTCTATGAGGATGTTGAAGAGAGTTGGACTAAGAACTCCTCCTTGTGGTGTGCCATTTTCCAGTCTTTGGTGATCTGAGACTTGTCCTTGACGGGTAACTCTTGCTGTTCTGTTTTGGAGAGAGTCCGCAATCCAAGCCAGTAGGCATCCCTTGACGCCTTTCCGGGCCAGAGTGGTTACATTGGCCTGTGCATTTGCCAGCTCAAATGCTTTCTCTAGATCAAGGAATACTACGATTGCCTTATTTTGACCAATCGATCCCAGGAGTGTGGCCAAACTGTGTGCAGTGCTGACACTTTTGGTGAATCCAAAGATATTGTGGTGAAGTGGACCAGTTTTCCAGAGGAGTCGTGTTAGGACCATCCTTTCGGCGGTTTTGCCGATGCATGCTATTAGTGATATTGGTCTGGAATTCTGGGGATCATTTGGTTTGGGAATGGGAACAATGTTTGCCCTTTTCCAAGCTGACGGGAGTTTGCCTGCTGACCATGATGCGTTGATAACTGTTAGGAGAGCAAGTTCACCAGCAAGTCCCGCAATGCTGAGCAATGAATAGGTTATACCATCACTGCCAGGGGCAGTGTCTTTGCTTGTTTTCCTGGCCCTTCTGATTTCTTCAAAAGTAAACAGACAGTCTGTAGTGTCAGCTTGTTCAATTGCATGTCTGACGACTACTTTTCTCTCCAGTTGTACTTGCTGTAGATGAAGTCTTATTTCAGGAAGCAGTTGAGCTGATGACGAGCGTTCTGCAAAGTGGTCTGCCAAGCGATTTGCTTCCTGTAGTGGCTTGGGGTGGGCTGGAGTTCTGGGCAGGTTTCCTGTTGCTATCCTCAGTTTTCTCCAGAGTTTACTCAGGTTGGTGTGTGCATTAAAGGTTGCACACCACTCGAGCCATTTGTCTTCCCCAATTTTCTGAGTAATTTGGCGAGCATGTTGAACAGCAGCTCTCAAGAGTTTCACTCCCTCCGGGGAAGGGTACTGGTACTGTCGGAGATGTCTTCTGTGGTGTCTATTTGTAGGGTTTGTTTTTGTTATTGCTTCCTCTGCTGGCGTGTTCTTTTTGCTTTTCAATTTCCATTCTTCTTCTTGGTCTTGTTCTTGTATATTTTCGTAAAGGTCTAAAAACGGTGATGATTTTAATGTTACTAAATCCTTTCTTCGGTCTTGTTTAATTCTGGCTTCTTTTCTGTGGTCTTCTTGGGGTCTTGATTTTTCTTTTCTGTGGTCTTGTTGGGGGCTTGATTCTTCTTTTCTTCGGTCTTCACTACAAGGAGAGCCTCCTTGTAGCTCAGTTTTTTCTTGCTTCGCAGCTTAACCACCCTACACTCCTCCCTCCACTTGGGACACTCCCGGTCGGAGGAGTTGTGAGGGCCACCACAAACTGCGCATTTCTTGGCGGCCGCCGAGCAGGTGGTGTGCTGGTGCCCTGGTGTCCCGCAACTGCAACAGACCTTCCGAGCTCGACACTTCCCTGCCAGATGGCCATACCTCTGGCATTTGTAACACCTTGTTGGTCTTCTTTCATACGGTCTTACTGGGATGTTCTCCCATCCCAGCAATACGGTGCCTGGTAGATTCTTGGGGTAACCAACCAGTGCAGTTGCATTGGTCAGCTTCCGTACTATTGAGAGCTGGTCTCCGATCAGCTCGGCCGTTTTTTTCTGCTCTCTTCAGGTTGTTTTTGCTCTGGCCTGTGATCGTGTGTTTGCTGACGGTCTGTGCTTGTTGTTCTGTTTCCTCGTGAACTGTTGCAAGGGGCTTGAGGTTTCACGGTTTTGAGTGATCTCCCGGATGGGAAGTTATTCTTCTTGTCTGATATCTGACTCAAGGGCGTCGTCTGTTCCACTTGTAGTTGTGGAGTTTGGGGGGTCTGGTCTTCCTGCATTTTTTCCGTGAGCTGTGTCATAACTGCATTTATTATATTTTCGGTGATGGTATCGGGTTTCTTTATTATAGTAGAGACAGTCACTATTATAATGGTGATCATCTGTTTTGTTTGTTCTTCTATGAATGCCGCTTGTAGATTGGCAGGCTGGGTGTATTCAGTTGGGTGGTCGCCTTACGGGGTTGCAGTGTCCCAAGCAATATGGGACCACCAATACTGGTGTGTTCTGTGCTTGTACTGCTATACAGCTCTGGAGCTGCGGTTGTGGAGTCCACTGATTTGTCATGGTTTCCTGCACGGACTGATTTTGTCCCAGTGTCTTCAATTTTGTCCTGTAGCCTGGTGGGGGAAGTGCAGGGAAGGAATCCTCTGACAGTTGGGGCGGGGTGGGTTTTGGGTTGACTGTTTTCTGTCGCTGCTGACCCCACATGATTGTGCTCTGAGGTGCTTCTGTTGTGTTTTATGGTTGAATTTTTGCCATTGCAACTTCCTAAAATTCACTTCCATCCTGCCTTTATCCTTCCCTGAACCTTCTTCCCCCCTTGTCACTAGCCTTTATTCATTCATTCACATTCTCTTCTCCAATGTTTCCTCTCATGTTGCCTGCACCCCGTGTTCCCAGTCACATTCTATCTTAAAGTTATCAAAAGTCGGGAATCAAACAAAATGGTCATTTCTACGTTGGCTCGCTAGCTTTGCACCTTCACTTTGAATCCATTTATTTTTCCCATTGCTGTGAAAATATCCCGACCTTTGCCTTGGAGACTAATGTTGAGTTTGTTCAAATGATCAATAACTGAGACCATGTATGACAACTTTCCCAGCCAAAAGTTACCCTGAGGTTTAACTGCCATGGGATCTGTTTCCTCTGTGAAGGAAAGACACAACGCTCTCTTAGTGCAAGGACTCTGTTCAGAACCTTTCCACGGGATAACCACCGCGCCTTGGCATGAAAGAGCAGTTTGGTGAAGTTGGCTTCCATATCTTTGCACAACTCACGGAACATTGTTTTTGTTTTGTTTTGCCTGGGTCCGGATATGATTAATAATTTTGACGATGTCATCAAGAAAGAGCTCAAAATCATTCTGCTCACTGGTTGTTCCAGTCTCTTTCAGTCGCTTAGCAACAAGGGCTTCTTAGTGAATCACACAGTGAATTGAAATACAGTGAGGTAATACGGCTAGGATTTTCGCCTCAATACCCTTGATTGCTTCAACCACTGCCCTCGCACCATCTGTAGTGACGGATTTGCATTTGGACCATTCAATGCCCTCTTCACTCATAAAATAATTAAGTTTCTGGAAAATGTTCTCCGTTGTTGTTTCAACCTTCAATTGGAGGCAGGACAAATAGTGTTCAACTATGGTCTTACTCTAAATCAGGAGAGCGACAGTACACAATCAACTGCACTTCCCCTCCATCATTTATTGTTTCGTCCATCTTCATGGTACAGTCTCGTTCAAGATTCTTCGAACACTGCTGGAGACCGTTGGCAACTCAAGGCCGTTTGTTTACTAAACTATGTAGTAAAAATTATGAATGAGTGTAAAAGTGATCGGTGATTGGTTACTTCGTTCCCCCTTGTTTAATTAATGGTTGGGCTTTGTTGTTTCGTATTATATTATACCTTTCTGCTGGTATATACTGTTAATTTGGTTTTAAATGGATAGAGCAATGGGCCAACCTATATGAATTTATGTTTAGACAATTAGACATAAGTAAAAATCGGTAAGTATGTTAAAGAACATCATTCATCGGGCACAGCTGTGTGCAGGCTGTTTATGAGGTTGCCTGTTTATAATTAATTTATACTAATATTATCTTCAAACGTTTATACCTTTCGGGTAATTAATCCAGTTGTATGTAACAGATGCTAAACAGACTTCTTTCTAAAGATGCTGATTTCATGCAACACAAACTGCTGTTTTAATTCGCTGTGGGATTAAGCAGAATCATCGGTTCACTGCTACCTGTAGTAAGTATAATAATAATAATAATAATAATAATAATAATAATAATAATAATAATAATAATAATAATAATAATAATAATAATAATAATAATAATAATAATAATAATAATAATAATAATAATAATAATAATAATAATAATAATAATAATAATAATAATAATAATTAACAGTTTATTGAAAAAGTTATGCAGCCCGAAGGCTGAAAATATACACTGGACATAAATGACTTATTACACATATTGGTGGTTTAACAAACGCCTTCATTAGAGAAAGGTAAAGGAACATACAATGAACATACAGTTTGATGTTTACAGTGGAGGTCACGTAGATCTTGTGCGCTGAGGTGTTGAACAGTAGACACGTAGTGTAGTAACTCTCACAGATGGTGTTATGAGGAACCTGACGTGGTGTAGTAATTCCCTCACAGATGGTGTTATGAGGGGCATCACGTGGTGTAGTAATTTCTTCGCAGATGGTGTTATGAGGGACCTCACGTGGTGTAGTAATTCCCTCACAGATGGTGTTATGAGGGGCATCACGTGGTGTAGTTCTTCCCTCACAGATGGTGTTATGAGGGACCTCACGTGGTGTAGTAATTCCCTCGCAGATGGTGTTATGAGGGGCCTGACGTGGTGTAGTAATTCCCTCACAGATGGTGTTATGAGGGGCATCACATGGTGTAGTAACTCCCTCACAGATGGTGTTATGAGGGGCCTCACGTGGTATAGTAATTCCCTCACAGGTGGTGTTATGAGGGACCTGACGTGGTGTAGTAATTCCCTCACAGATGGTGTTATATGAGTGAGGTGTGGTCCCAAGCCTTCCTATCGTGGACGGATTAACACATCGCTGGTTGTTGTTGGGTCTCATGGGCAGTTATCACTGGGTACCTGGGACCTCACTGTGTGAAGGTTAACTTGGGTACGACTCAGCTATTACTGTTGAGTTGTTCTCACTGACTTAAGCACTGTTCACCACTGTTCACCTCTGTTCAACACTGGTTCTATTCCTTTCCTAAATGAAATTGTAACTTCTGGCGAGAACTTGTTGATATTCCGGTGGAGAGGAGGGGTTCAGGAGAGGGAGTTGGTATGGGCCAACTTAACAGTTGATCTGGCTGCTCCCAGATGAGCGCCAGGTACGTCTTGACCCTTCAGTGGACAAGGATGAAGTGCAATAATAATAATAATAATAATAATAATAATAATGATAATAATAATAATAATAATAATAATAATAATAATTAACGGTTTATTGAAAGAGCTTGGCAGCCAGAAGGCTGAAAATATACAGTTACATATTTGGGGAATGGGTTTCGAATTACAAATAATATACAAGTAACATAAGTGATACAAATAAGATATATAATAACTAGATGGGGAAAAGCTCAAACCATGCATTTCAACATAGTGACAGTGCAAGTAGTATTTACTGGGAGTGAATACACTGGTTTATTACAAGTTATTGATAATTTTACAATGGTTGGGACTGGGCTGTTCTTATAGCGATCAGTTCTGGATGCGGTTGTGGTGTCGGACAGCAATTCTCGGGCTAGGGATCTCAGGTGGTAGTAGGAGCCGGTGTCGAGGATGGTGTAGAAGCTTCTTACCGAATTTGCAGATGAGGTCGTGGTGATGGTCAGTGAGAGTCGAAAGGGTCAGTGTGTTGAGCGCTTCTTGATATGTGGAGTAGGAAGGGGAGAGAATAATCTTGCATGCCCTCTTTTGCACTTTTTCTAGGTGTTTACGTTGTGTGGCATTTAGGGAGGAAGACCAGGTAAGGGAGGCATAGGTGAGCTTGGGAAGTATGAATGTTGTGTAAACACTGAGGAGCTCGGGTGCAGAAACTTCGAGGGACTTGAGTCGGCGGAGGAGGTGGAGACGGAAACTGGAGGATTTGACAACTTCACTGACGTGTGGTTTCCAATTTAGTTTGTTGTCTATAGTGACGCCGAGGAGCTTCGTGGAATCTACAACCTGGAGTGTGTTCGGACCTAAAGTAATGGAAGGAGGTGGGACAATGTTGGAGGAGAGGTTGATGTGCATAACCATGGTCTTGGTATGGTTGATGGTGACATGGTTGTTGGTGGCCCAGTTTTGGAGACTGTTCAATAAATCCTGAAGGGCGGTATAGTTGGGAGCAGAATTGTTGACGCTGATCCCAATGGTGGAGTCGTCGACATGTTTCCAGCGAGCAGGGGTTTCTCTTAGGGCATCATTGATGAGCATAAGGAAGCAGAGTGGTCCCATCTTGGTGCCTTGGGGGACGCCACAGGTGAGTGACTGAAAGGTGGAGACAGCCCCTCGGAAGCGTACAGCTTGGCGTCGGTCACTGAGGAAGTCTGTAAGCCATGGTATAAGACTTCTCCGAAGCCCGAGGTCAATAGCTTTGTTGATGATTATATTGTGGTCGACTAGGTCGAATGCTTTAGTGAAATCAATGAAGGCGACAGCTACAGACGTTTTTCGTTTCTCGAGATGGCGGTATATGTAATCGAGAAAGCTGACAAGACAGTGAGTGGTGGAGGAAGTTTTCATATTGCCAAATTGCTGAGGGTCTACGACTCCTGCAATATCAGCATAAGCCCAGTCGAACACAAAACTTTCACAGATTAGGCTGGGTATTGGGGTGATTGCAATAGGTCGTAGCTGATTTAAGGATTGTGGGCTGGTTGACTTGGGCACTGGTGATACATAAGAGGTCTTCCAGTCAGCTGGGCATCTGGCTTGACTGAGAGAAGCATTGATGATGGAGCATAGGGGTTTAGCAAGCTCCGGGGAGAACTCCTTGAAGAGTTTCATTGGTAAGTCAATGGGGGTGGTAGAGCGTTTTAATTTTAGTTTGTCCAGGCGTTTTGCTACTTCAAATTCTTCTACTAAGTCAGTGGGAAGGGGGGCTGGTAGGTAAGCAGGGAGAGTGGTTGTGTCAAGCCGGGGGAGCGTCTGGCATATAGTAGCGAAATGGTTATTTGATTGCTCAGCTGCGTCAACATTAGTGAGATGGCTAAGGAAGGGGAGGGGGTGTGTCTTATTGTTTAGTCCACAGAGTTCTTTAAGCTTACCATACCATTGACTGATGTTGGTCTGCTTCAGGTGTTGTAATTTGGTTGGGTAGTGGGACTTCTTTGCAGTGCGTATTTCGCGGATGACTTGGTTGCAAAGGGACCTGTAGCGGATGTGGTCATTGAGATGAAAGGCTCTGTCTCTCTGTTGCATAAGTCTTTTGATCCGAGGTGTGATCCAGGGCAAGTCAGCTGGGTGAGATCTGACGGACTTCTCGGGGAAGAAGTGGTGGTGAGCTTCCGTGGTGGTGTTGGTATAATTTATCCACTTGGTTTCCACGTCATCCACGCTAAGTGTGTGTGTGTGTGTGTGTGTGTGTCCGCGCCTGTGGAGTGTGTATGTGCGCATGTGGAGTGTGTGTGTGTGCATTTGGAGAGAGTGTGTGTGTGTGTGTGTGTGTCAGCCTGTGTCTGTATTTAATAATGACGATGTTCAATTGAAGGTGATGGTAATTTATCTTACGAACCATCAGCCTGATGGTGTGGATTAGTGCGGTAGCATATGTCTAATACTTTTTACAAGCCTTTATCTAGCAATATCATTGTGATTCCAAGACTGAATATTGTAAACAGCAAATGGTATTTCTTTCGTTGAGTGAATATTTGCCCCCCCCCCCCTCCTAAATCCTTGTTTCTAACTTGTGTAGATTACGTCAACTTTAGTGTGGTGTCTTGAAAAAAAAATATTATATTTTTTTTAAAAATGTGTATGATGTATATTATAAATTTGTATCTTATTTATTTATTTATTCATTCATTTACTTTTTTTATAAACGCTTAATAAAATATAAATATAACGCTGATGTTATTGGCGGGAAGGTGAGGGAGACAGAGGTGTTGTCAGTGCTGACTACCCTTCCGCTCCCTCAATTAAAGAACATAAGAACATAAGAATGGAGGAAACTGCAGCGGGCCTATTGCCCATACTGGGCAGTCCCATTTACACCCAACTCCTATTGCTCATATGAGCATCCAACCTATGTTTGAAGCTATCCAGCGTATTCGAGTTAATGATGATATTTGGTATCTTGTTCCAGTCTTCCACTACTCTATTTCCAAAACAGTGTTTACCTATTTCGCTCCTAAATCTAAAGTTGTCTAATTTAAAACCATTGTTACGGTTCGCTCCTAGTTGGATAGTTTGAGTACCTTTGTAATGTCCCCTTTGATCAGCCCTGACTTCCATTTATACACCTCTATCATATCGCCTCTCACTCTACGTCTCTCGAGGGAGTACAATTTCAGATGCTTTAACCTGTCTCTGTACTCAAGGTTCCTAATGCCCTGGATTAGCCTTGTCATTCTCCTCGGAATTCTTTCCAAGGATTCTATATCCATTCTGTAATATGGTGACCAGAACTGAACTGCATAATCCAAGTGAGGTCTCACAAGCTCAAGATATAGTTTTAGGATGACCTTGCTAGTCTTGTAACTAACACTCCTTTGTATGAACCCAAGTACTTTATTAGCCTTGTTTCGAGCAAATACACATTGTGTACTTGGCTTAAGGTTCCTACTTATCATTACTCCTAAATCTCTCTCGCAGTCGGATTTCTCAATGGCATCGTTGTTCACCTGGTAACTGGTTTCCCTGTTTACATCCCCTATATCGAGTACTTTACATTTGTCCAAGTTGAATTTCATCTACCATTTTTCAGACCATTCGAAAAATTTGTTTAGATCTTCCTGTAGTTTTGTGGAGTCCTCGTCAGATTTAATAACACGTCCTATTTTATTGTCATCAGCAAATTTACTTATGTTGCTGTCTATGCCGATATCTACAGTATGTTGTTTATGTATATAATAAATAATAATGGTCCAAGTACTGAGCCTTGGGAAACTCCACTAGTGACATTAATACTCACTCGTTGTTTCCTGTCCATTTAAGGATATTACCTTTGATGCCATGTGCTTCTACCTTTCTAATTAGTCTTTCGTGGGGGACTCTGTTGAAGGCTTTGCTAAAGTCGAGATATACCACATCATAATTGTGCCCCTCGTCCACCGATTCGAAAACTGATGAAAAGAATGTTAATATATTAGCTAGACATGAATGCCCGCTTATGAAGCCATGCTGGGAATCATTGATCAATCGGTGCTTCTCCAGGTGATTTCGAAAAGAGTTTGAAATGATTGCTTGCAGTAATTTGCCTACTATTGATGTTAGACTGAAGGGCGGTAGTTAGAGGATAGTGATCTATCCCCCTTCTTGAAAATCGGTATTACATTCGCTATCCTCCAGGATTCTGGTACTACACCTGTTTTTAACGACATGTTAAACAACTTTGCTAAGGGCATACTAAGCTCTTCCTTACATTCCTTTAATACTCTGGCAAATATCTCATCGGGACCAGGTGACTAATTAGGCTTTATTTTGTCTATTTGCTTATTAACATCGTTACTAGTCACTACTATCTCGCTTAATTTGTTTTCTTCACTATCTCTGAATAGAGTCGGTGCCTCGGGTATCATGTTTAAATTCTCGGTGGTGAAAACTGTTGAAAAACATTTATTAAAATTATTGCTCATTTCTCCGTCATTATCAGTTAACTCGCCGGTATCTGACCGTATTGGTCCAATCTTTTCTCGCATTTTAGTTTGATACATTTGGTAGAATCCTTTGGGGTTTGTCTTCGCCTCCCTTGCTACCTTACCTCATTATTCCTCTTAGTATTCCTTATCTCGGTTTTAACCCTACTCGCCAATACCTTATAATAATCCCGGAGGTAAATTTCGCCACGATTTATCTGTAGGTTATGTATCTAAGCTACTGTGCGGAGTAGCAACCTTGTATATAAGCTACTGTGCCAAGTAGCATTTATATATGTAATTACGTGGCAACACTGCACGTGTTATGTGGCAACATTGTCCCGAGGCTGCCATATGGCAAGGCAGCCTCAGTCCGCCTCCATGCCTCATGCATGGCACACGCTAGTCACTACTTGTATTTCTCCTATCCGTTAATAAATGGACTTCTGTGTTACCCGGTGTTTCCCTACCCATCACTGCCTTCTTCAGGGAACACATGGAACCTTCATTATCCTTCTACCTATAGCCTTCCTTTGGCCAATAATGTTCTTTAAATAATTATTTATCCATTTAGGGTCATTGTTGTCTGATCTGTGTTTTTTGTATGGTATGTTCTGCCTTTGTGCATTAAGTAACTCATTATTTAAATTGTCGTGGAACTCGGCAATCTCAGATCTCGTTATCAGGTCGGTGTCAACCGTCAGGTTCGTGGGTGGGGTGAGGTCGGTGTGAGTCACCCCCATGCGTGATACCCCTTCCCTCAGCTGCCTCTTCAAACTATCAAAGTTTGCCCTTCTGAAATCTGGGACTTTATTGGAATTTTCCTTTCGTCTGCCCTAAAAATCCTACTGGAATCTAATTTCTTTGTGATCTCTGTTTGCAAGTTCGTTCCCTACCTCGACATTACTAGTGAGGTTTTCTCTGTTCGACAGAACTAAATCGAATATATTATTACCCCGGGTGAGTTCGGTTATATGTTGACTTAGGAAACAGTCCTGGATCGTTTCGAGAAAATCCCCTGATTCTGAGTTACCCGTAAGGTCAGTCCAATCTATTTGGCCAAGGTTATAGTCACCTACTATACAGACTTTGTTGTGTATGGAAGCCCTGCCCATTTCATCCCAGATAAGTCGCTCATTAACTCTATCAAGATTGGGAGGTCTATATATTACTCCTGTCATTAATTTTTCCCTACCGTCGATTAATTCTATCCAAATTGTTTCTGTATTCCGCTCAGTTTTTATTTCTTTGTTTATTTCACATTTTAGGTTATCCCTGACATAGATTGCTACTCCACCTCCTTTCCTGGTCTGCCTGTCGGAATAAAACAATTTGTAACCTGCAATTTGGTATTCGACAGGTAACTCACTTGTGTCTAGGTTGATCCATGTTTCAGTGAATGCTATTATATCGATTTTTTCGGTACATACCAAGGCCCTAATATCATCCATTTTGTTTCTCATACTTCTACTGTTCGCGTAGTAGTCATTTAGGTTAGTCGTGTTCTGAGTCCTCCCTTTACCGCGTTTAGGTCTTAACTCACTGTCTAGTTTAGCTTTGTCATCATTCCTAACACTATTTCCTTGTAACCTTTTACTTTGTTTACCCGCTCCCACTGCAGTCTCCTCCACCCCCGTGCCCATATGTTCCCCTAGTAGTTTAAAGACTTCGATATCTTTTGAACTGCCCCCTCTAGAGACCCCGCCAGGGTTGCCACCCCATCCCGAGACAGGTGAACCTCATCCCGAGCATAAAGGTCCCTTCTGCCGTAGAAGCTATCCCAGTTGTCAATGAATGGGACTGATATTGACTTGCAATATCTGTCAAGACGGTCGTTGACACCAACTGCCCTTGACAACCATTCACTGCCAACTCTCCTTCTAGGCTGGACACCGCATATGATAGGGATCCCTCCCTTAGTCCTAATACGATCTATAGCTGCCTTGAACTTATCAAGAAGCTCCTCGCTCCTACACCTGCCAATATCATTGCCTCCTGCACTGAGGCAGATTATGGGTTTGTTCCCATTACCAGACAAGATATTGTAGAAGGCCCCTGCCAACATGGAATACCACACGCAGAAAATCGCTGAACGTGGAAGTATAATCGGCATGAAGGAGGCTGGGTTTTCACCTACTGAAATTGCCCGAGAATTGGGGGTTTCTCGGTCAACTGTGTATTATTAGGTGAAGCGATGGGAAGATGAGGGAAGTTTAAAGGACCACCACAGGACGGGAATGACGCGCAGAACAACACCTGCACAAGTTGAAGCCATTCGGAATTTCGCCGAGGTCAATCTCTTCAAGACTTCAGTTTCAATAAGAGAGAATCTCCAATTAAATATTTCCCTTTCAACAATCAGGCGAAGACTTCACGAAGGAGGCATTCACCAAAGAACTCCAGCAACCAAGGAGAAGTTAAATGAGCGACATTGCGAGGGCAGGTTGCAGTTTGCTCGAAGGTATGCTGAAGAAGGATTAGATTTCTGGGGAAGAATTATATTCACTGGCGAAAATACTTTCTCATCTACCTCTCACGGAAGGTTGCATTGCTGGAGGAGGAACAACACCCGATATGCTAGACAGCATATTTATGAGGAAGCAAAGTGTGGCCATGTGACTTGCAATGTTTGGGGATGAATATATTTGTACGGAGTTTGAGAGCTGACTGACATAGAAGGAAGATTCATAGCTGAACAGTATATAGAAATACTCGAAGAAGTTATTCTTCCCTCTGTGCGTGCATATGCTTTCCCGTTTCCCGAAAACATAATTTCCATGCACGATAGGCGTTCTATCCATAGTGCACGGATTGTACAGTGGCTTGCAGAACAAAGAAATTTTGCAAGTCTTAGACTGGCCAAGTAAAGGTTGTGACATGAACCCTATAGAGAACGTTTAGGCCAATATTGTGAATGTGTGAGAGCCAGCTGAAGAGAGAACCAGGGTGCAGGTACAGGAGCATACACACCATGAGTGGGAGGTCCTGAGGCGGAAACCGCAACTGATACACAATCACGTTCGCCTCCTTTCCCAACAGGCTGCAGCATGTAATCGAGAATGAAGGTGACTGAACTAAATATTAATGTGTCAGAAATAATTTCCCTGTGTAATCAACGTTACATGCTGAATGCACATCGATATTAATTTTTTTCTATGTTAACTGAAGTAAATATAATTTACATGAATATGCCAAATTGTATAATAAATGTAAAGAAAACAATCCTCTTCTAATATCCTCACTTATGCATTATGTTTTCAGGATGATTTAAGTTATTTTAAGTCAAACAAATCATCACATTATACTTATAATTATTATGAAAGAGTACAGGGGTTTTCAAACTATGGGTCCCGACCCTTCAGTGGGTCGCGAAATAAATAAATTGGGTCGCAAAATAAAAATGGGTCGCGAAAATAAATCAGAATATTTTTATTTTCATACAATTGGATACATATAATTCAAATATAAATGGATCATGAGAAATTTACATGAATTTTGTCGATGCTAAATAAAGGAAAATTGTGAACAGTGTTTGTCTTTGATTTACTCATTTCATATCATTACACTTACGTTTAATGGGTCGCAATTCAAATTGTTGTTCTGGCTGTGGGTCGCAGTAAAAAAAGTTTGAAAAACACTGCAGTATCATGTATGATAAATATATTGCAGGTGAAATAATTACCATATCTACCACGGATAAAATCAGAGACGGAGTCGGAGACAAAGAAGTAACTGTATAACGACACAATTCATACAATACTGTACTGTATGTAATGGTCCGACACAGCTGTCCGATCCGGCTCTTCAAGTCACTTGTGACGAGGAAATTGATATTTCATATTTCAATCTCATAATCTCATATTTAATAAGTTCATGTCATGCCGTTCACAATATATTTATGTATTCTTGGAAAACGTTTACTGTAATAATTGTATTTTTATATATTTTTCTCTCCATTTATTTCCAAGAAATGGGAAAAATTCCTTGTCAAAATACTAAACTAGGTTACAACGTTACCTCACAATTATTTCATAACTTACAATAATGCTCTAACACTCACGCACACTTGCATGGAAACACGCACTAACTAGTAAAGAAAGTCGATTAACCGGGTCTCTTGCCGTTTTTATTAATTAAAAAAAATATTACATTAATTAGTGAAATCTCGTACTGAAGGTACAGCTAATGCGGTAACATATGTATTGTATCGTTGTAGACCTTTCAATTGTCAATACGATAGTCATCTGAGTAGACTTAGCTTATTATATATTTCAAATGACATTTCTTTCGATTAATTATTGATTGTTTGCCCGCATTTTTATTTTTTTTATTAAACTGGTTCACCACAGGATCGCATTGGAAAGTCTTTCATTTCGTAGAAACTGTGTAGTATACATTTCATGATATATAATTAAAACATAAATAAATAGATGAATAAATAAAACATTATATATAGATTTCTATTTTCAGTGCCTCACAGGGACTGTAAAATAAATAATTTCATTAAATAAACTTCATTATACTGTTTCATTTTAACAACTGTTTTTACAGACAAGCATTGACACACACAGGCTACGGCACACACACACACACACACACACACTTACTACAGGTAGCAGTGAACCGATGATTCTATCTCAACTATGTGGTCGGAGTAGCATTTTACCGAATACAGCTGTATAGTCCATATAGCACATGGAGTCTAGCTCTGGGTTTAAAGCCCAAAAAGGTCAAGTACAAGAGATAGGGATATTTAAAGGAACCTGCTGGTATTGTGAGAAGATTGGGCACAAACAGGAGGACTGTTACAAGCAGATACAAGAGCGAGAGAAGGACAATACAGAGAAGATGGAGAAGAGAGGGTCTTGGAAGGGTGGAGAAGATGGACACTTCAAGACTAATTTCCCACAGAATTCCAAAAGAGAAAACAGAGCAGCCAACTAAGACAGGGAAACTAGAGATGGCTGGTGCTGAGGGGCAACGACCAGCCTGCCTCGCCAGAGCCCTACTATTGACAAAATGCAACCGAGCCACTGTAAGTAGTGTCCAGGTTGAAGGTGAGATCAATGGCATAAGGTGTCCGTTGGTGATCGACACAGCCTCGGAGCAGACTTCTGTGAGGCTGCACGGGGTTAGTCATCGACAACTACCCGAGACATCGCAGCTGCTGTGCGGGATAACTGGACAATGCGCAGAACTAAAGGGACCAGTGGATATCAACATCAAGTTGGGAGGGGAAGAATAAACCCTACAGGTTTATGTAGCGGATATAGAAGACCCTTGCATCTAGATTACCTCCTACCTCGCAAGTGTCAACCAGCCCTTGGCTCGATGCAGTTGAAAATTAAAGGAAAGTGGGTACCGCTGAAGGCTGTGAAGCATGCAAGTGCTAAGGTTACAGCTAGGCGGACAGTAGTTATTCCCACAAGGTCAGAGGTGCTGTCGCCGTGCAAGGTGAACTTTGCCTTGCATACCCATCTGGGAGTGGTAGAGCCTAATTGCCAGCAGTGTTGCCGGAGAGAGGCACTTCCCAAGAAGTGTAGTCTCACTCCAGTCGTTGCTGGGGAAGGCCTTCACAAGTTGCAGCTGGAAGACCAGTGGTCGAGTGGATTCACAAGAGTTCATTGCAGCCAGCATGGGAGACGATCTCTGGAGCAAGTCCTACGACTAAAAACTACTAGACTCAGTGGGATGCTCTTCGGCTGAAGGATGGTCTGCTGCAGCACAAATGGGTGACTACAGATGGCCTTAACAGGTACTGGCAGACAGTACTTCCCGGAAGATGAGGTCAGAGATCCTGGGAGAGATGCACAACAATCCAGCCAGTGGACATCTGGGAGTGAAGAAGGCCCTGAGTCGCCTGGGTGAGCATGCGTAAAGATATGGAGGAATTAAATTACAATAAATAAATGCGAGGCATAAGAGACCGTAATAAACATTCGAAATAATGTGGATTGTTTGAGGGAGGGATTGGGATGGTGGTACTCACATAATACCTCAGAGCCGTCAGGTGTCGTTCATACAGATGTCGAACTTTGTATTAGTCAATAAGATTATAGATACTTATTCTATTAGGTCGCCTGGTGGGCGACTTATAGAATCTACCCAACGTCATTATACCCACCTACTCACATTTGATATACTCGAAATATAATATAATGTCCATAGGGTGGGCAGCCGTTTTTTTTTTCTCGCCATTTTATCGTTTTACCATATATGATTTCTGCGATGCTATTGCATAATGTCTTATCAATACTCTTATATCATTTAATCTTTCAGATGATATATTATTGTATTCTACCATACAATAAATTCATACAAATAACGTTTCTCTCCATACAACGGTACACATCGTCATGCACCATGCAAATATTGGCGAAAGTTAACATGCATTGTTGTATGTCCACATAATACAGCTGACAATAAACGTGTTATTGGTGTTTCCCAACTTAGATTCAACAAGCACCACAAATTCTTAAAGTGTCTGCATTCACATAATGAGGATTGCTTAATAAACACAGCTGCACCACCTGTGCCCGAAACTGTGCTCCCGACGTCACCTCACCTCATCGTCCAGTAGACAACAGATAGATAATAATCTGTATTGAAACTGTAAAAAAAAAAGTACAGGTGGAACTCATGCACACTGATGTATTATTTGTATATTATTGTTATTTAAAATAATTGTGTTTGACAATTTCCTGAGTTTGCATCCATTGTTCATTGGGACAGCATATATAGAGGCCTATCCTCCTATCACCCCTGGAGTACGTGACATTTGCTTAGGTTTCAGCAAGAGGAGGGAAAAACATAGACAAATACAGCATGATCGCTGCATGTGTGTGCCACTTTGGGGGGTGGGATTGTTTTGATATCACAGTGTTCTATTATTTTATAAATTCTGGACAGTAAATATGCATAGAATATTTGAGAACAGTAGCACAAGCTGGAAATACCACCGTAATATATGGCAACACATTCTAGTCATAATTTGTGTTTTGTCCTATGTATTTATATCCTTGCTAAATACACCATGCGTTGTAACTGTACAGGTAACTGCTTAGCTCTCTCCCGCCCCTCTGACCCCCCTCAACCCCTGAATTATCCCACCACCCACTCACACACCCGCTTCAGTCCTCCCTCACTCCCTTGCTCGTGAATGTTTCAGACAATTCTGATTGTAACAGTTGGAAGTGAAAGACGCTGTACATACATTACGATACTTTCTGCAACAAGATATTTATTTTAAACATATTGTATTGAGTTTCTAAAAATTAATGTAAGCTGCATATATTAACAAAATTAGGATAATATATATCTCATTAGTTCATATAATAATAATAATGGTTGCCCCTCGTGTAACGAGGATGGCCGGCCCAAGGGCCACCTAGGCGTGAATTTGTTTAAGGTGTAGAAACTGTCGCCAACACAACCACACCCCAAATTAACGAGCTGCATGACCCAGTGTCAAGGAATAGTCAGAGAAGACCGGACAACTCGCCAACTGCACAAGCTAACCATTACCCCGGAATACGATCCGCAAATCGATTAACATCCAGGTCCCCAAGTACTGTTGGGTAGACAGGTGCAAATGGCGTCAAGAAACTTGCCCATAGTTTCACCCTGCCCGAGGATCGTATTCGGGTCGGCTCGCTTGCGAGGCGAGAATGCTGACCATTACACCACGCTGAGTTCGACATATAATAAAGACCACACTCGCCAGGACTCGAACCCTCAACCTGTGTTTGTGACCAGGGTTCGCTTCCACCGCGCCACAAGGACAACGAAAGCATTCCTAGACTTTTTTATATTTCACACAAAGCCTGTTCTATCACGGCGCTGATGGTAGCACGATAGAACAGGCATTGTGTGAAATAGATCAAAGTCTAGGATTTGTGTAACCAATAATTTCAAGAAATCCCTAGGTTGTAGGACAAGGGATTTCCTGAAATTCCTAGAAATTTTAGGGATTACGTTAAATCACTGGTTACTCAAATTCCCTGAAATATATATATTTCATGTAGATCCACAATGGAACAATAATCATTCCATGGATTGGGAAAACAGTTTAAAAGTGTACAAATCATCATGTGTCACAGAAAGACTTCTAGGTGAAGCAAGTTTGATTAGAAAAATTAATTCTTTAAACCTTAGTGATGGTCAGTACAAAACTGATAATATGTTACACAAACTTATTTGTCGGTGACCCAAGGTTAAAAATGCTTTGAAAGCATTTAAGGTAGACGTAGGATAGACAATTAGTGGGTCTCATATTTTTTACCTGACTTGACATGACTAGTTATGTCGCCCGTTCTCTTAAGCCCTTCTTATGTTTGCTGTGTGGTTGGTGTGTGGATTAGTGGATTTCATGTCATTTTGACCTGACCTTATGTTTTGTCAGGTCACCCTGTGTACATAAGCTCTCTCTCAGTCTTTCTAATTCAGTTGCCTCTGAAGATGTCCTGAATAAAGACGAAAACTAAGGTTTTCCATTGTTTCCCTTTTCCCTGTGTGAGTTTATCAATATATATATATATATATATATATATATATATATATATATATATATATATATATATATATATATATATATATATATATATATATATATATATATATATATATATATATATATATATATATATATATATATATGTAATGAGACGAATCTCACAAGAAGAGAAGAATATATATAAGTAGGAAGTATAGAGAGTAGGAATGTAAAGATAGGAAACTTGGTAGCGTGGCCTGGATGTTATTTGCACAGCGTCACTACGCTTATCTTATCTCGTATGTCAATACACATATATCACTTCTTAAAGGGACAACTTGTTAAACACCTCTTGATACAACTATTTATTACTTCACTCAATGACATGGACACATTAATATCACTATTATATCGGGGTACTAACACATTATGCTTTACGTTACTTGACACTGACTCTCGGACACACCTGAATGAATACACTTCCCACAGTAGGTAACTCACCCTAGGACGTTCTGACAAGACTCACGTGTACCCTGACGTAGGCCCAGTGAGTGCTGGCTGGGCTGCCTCCTATGGGAGAGTCTGCTTAGCTGGCGATGCCGTGGTCTGGTCGGGAGGTCTCCCTCCCGACCTGGGGAGGGGACATGCGTGACTCTGCTTAGTGAACCGAGTGACGACCCGAACGGGAGGGGGATGACAGCAACCAGAATGAGAATCAGTATGACCAGAATCAGAATGATAATGATAATCGAATGGACGGGACTGTAGGGCCTTTATATGGGGTCGGCCCAGCCGGCTTCTGACCTCTAACAATTAACACTAAACTGGTTTGATCTAGATAGCTGTGTGCAGGTGTGGTCCTGGCCAGGTGTCTTGGCTAGGTGCGGTTGTAGGTCACCGGCTCACGTCATTAGCGGGCGAGGTCAAGTCCCTTGGGTCGACCTGAGGTGTGTCAACCCGGAATGTGGTGGTACCACGAGGTCTGCAGTGCTCTTGCTGTTATATGCGGCATAATTCTGGGCTGTAAGGTTTGGTCTGACAATCACTCATTACACCTCCCGCCAAGACCAAAGCTTCATCACAGAGACTGATGCCACATATAGACAGCAACATCACGTGTGGTGTCAAAGATAATCCCTGGGGCGATAACATAGTCTCACATTTACAAACAACAATCTCATAGGTGTATGTTTTTCTACTGGCGCTAGTTTGATCTGACAAAGCTCACTATACCTCCCGCCAAGATCAAAGCTTCTATGCCAGGAGAAAAAGGAAACATAGCAAGTGAACATAGAATGAAAAAAATCTTCATATGTAGCATAGTGTCCGAGGCAACCTTGCAAATCACATTCTATATGTAGCATAAGGCAACCTAACAGGTGTTACATTTCCTTATCAGCCCATGTCAAAATAATAATTCATCTCAGTCAGTAATATAGCTACAACATCGTGTTTCATAGTCCAAGACATTGATCAAATGAACTCATAGAAAAAAGTGAGACTAAAAAAAGACATTCTTTGTAGTAAACATCAACAAAATCAGAGAAAAACTTCAAAATACACAAAAAAATTTCCTACTTCACATATTAGGGTATTGATATCTTTTTATTATACATCAACAACATCAGTACATTAGTGGGTCCGGCATAGCTCACGTCTTCCATCCAGCTGGTATCTGAAAAATAGGGGATGGCGGCAGCTCAGCAGCTGTAGTCGGTTGGTCCTTCATCATCGACTTTCTTGTGATGTCAGGACAGCACATCTTCTGTCTTCTTTCTTCACATCGCACGTCTTCTGTCTTCTTTCTTCACATAGCACCTTCTGACTTCTTCTCACTTCCTCCTGGTTTCTATACTATTCCAGACGAGTTTTCTGTCCCTTCTGCGTTCTTCCTCTACATTTAGAGCCTCATTTTCAACGTCTTTTAGATGAATTTTCTGTTCCATCTTCCTTTTTTCTTAGTACATCATCATTTTCATATTCCAGACGAATTTTCTGTTCATCTGCGTTTCTTTATACATCTTCATTTTCATATTCCAGACGAATTTTTCTGCTCATCTGCGTTTCTTTATACATCTTCATTTTCATATTCCAGATGAATTTTTCTGCTCCATCTGTATTTCTTCTCTGCAACATCATCATTTTCAGCATATTCCAGACGATTTTCTGTTCATCTGCCGTCGGCCCCCTCCGGCCGGGATGAAGGCCGGTCCACTGCTTGTGCTGTCGTCTCCTTCGATGACTGTAAGGCAGGTTCCGCGGACCAGGGCTCGCCCTCCGTACGTGAGTGTCGGTGAGACCAAAGACCGTCCTGTCTTACACCTTCCACAGTGGTGAATCCCTCCCTGGCTGGGCTCACCAGGGTTCGTTGTGTGGCGATCCATTCCACACTCCTTAACTTCCTAAAGTAGAAAAATATAAAATCTTCTTAATCCTAGACCAAGGGAGGACTTGAAAGAAGTGACGTGGTGTGTGGTGGGTTTCGTGCTGCCTTCATCAAGCTGCATTCATCACGCTGCTTTCATCATGCTGGTTCTTCTCTGCTCGTATGTACTGTGGTTGACGTCCGGCTGGCCATGGGTGGTACTGTGAGTGACATTTGACAGAGAAACAATCCTAAAGGGATGATGGATCAGTTGGAAGTGCATTCGCAAAAAAAAAGTTTACTTTATATGTTAGGTCAATGTTTGGCAACTATCATTTCCGTCACGACAATGTTCTCATCAGGCTGGGTCGGGGAGTGAAGCTCTGCGCACTACACTGAATATCATTTATCACTGCGCGTCAAAGAGTACATCACAAATCATAATAGCATAAAAATACACTGAGTGAAGCTCTGCATTCATCGCAATATTACTTTATATTAACCATCATCATCAACACACAGCTTACGGGACAAAAGACGGGGGATTAGTGTGGTCAAGCGAGGCGGGGCGGGTCAGAAGGACGTGAGGTCACACGAGCGGGGTGGGGCGAGGCGGGGCGGGGCGGCACTGGGCGAGGCTGGCCAGGCCCAGCCAGGCTGGTGCGTTGCGGGTGAGGTGGGGAGGAGCCGAGGCGTGGTTGATCGGGCCAGGCCGAGGCTTCGCGGGGCGGGGAGGGGCACGGAACGGAGGGGCGGGGCAGGGCGGGGCAGGGATGGGAGGAAGGGTAAGGAGGGTGAGGTAAGGATTAGGACAGGGAGGAGGATGTAGGTTAAAAGACATGTTAAGTTATAACCGTTAGTATAGACACTGCTTTCATCACTGAAACACACTGACCAACAATCAAACTGCACTTGGGCTACTGAGAATGCCACAGATAGCGGGTGACACTGAGGAATTACGTTAAGCACTGAACATATTTCTATTAAAAATTCGCGCATACCACCACAAGAGACATTTACTTGAGCTGTAACGGTGACACACTAGGACACTTTTCACGCTACGACGCTACGACACAGGAATTACTTATATACACAATTGTAGACAATACTTAGACTGAATCAAATGAAGGATGAGACGAGCCAGGTGTTATGGCTAACCGAGGGAAGGCGTGAGTTACGTTAAGTTCGCTGCTACCATTGTAATGCGACGTAAACACAATGAAAGAAGAGGAAGATATATATAAGTAGGAAGTATAGAGAGTAGGAATGTAAAGATAGGAAACTTGGTAGCGTGACCTGGATGTTATTTGCACAGCGTCATTACGCTTATCTTATCTCGTATGTCAATACACATATATCACTTCTTAAAGGGACAACTTGTTAAACACCTCTTGATACAACTATTTATTACTTCACTCAATGACATGGACACATTAATATCACTATTATATCGGGGTACTAACACATTATGCTTTACGTTACTTGACACTGACTCTCGGACACACCTGAATGAATACACTTCCCACAGTAGGTAACTCACCCTAGGACGTTCTGACAAGACTCACGTGTACCCTGACGTAGGCCCAGTGAGTGCTGGCTGGGCTGCCTCCTATGGGAGAGTCTGCTTAGCTGGCGATGCCGTGGTCTGGTCGGGAGGTCTCCCTCCCGACCTGGGGAGGGGACGTGCGTGACTCTGCTTAGTGAACCGAGTGACGACCCGAACGGGAGGGGGATGACAGCAACCAGAATGAGAATCAGTATGACCAGAATCAGAATGATAATGATAATCGAATGGACGGGACTGTAGGGCCTTTATATGGGGTCGGCCCAGCCGGCTTCTGACCTCTAACAATTAACACTAAACTGGTTTGATCTAGATAGCTGTGTGCAGGTGTGGTCCTGGCCAGGTGTCTTGGCTAGGTGCGGTTGTAGGTCACCCGGCTCACGTCATTAGCGGGCGAGGTCAAGTCCCTTGGGTCGACCTGAGGTGTGTCAACCCGGAATGTGGTGGTACCACGAGGTCTGCAGTGCTCTTGCTGTTATATGCGGCATAATTCTGGGCTGTAAGGTTTGGTCTGACAATCACTCATTACACCTCCCGCCAAGACCAAAGCTTCATCACAGAGACTGATGCCACATATAGACAGCAACATCACGTGTGGTGTCAAAGATAATCCCTGGGGCGATAACATAGTCTCACCCGTGGAAGGATAGCGTCTGTGACTGAGATGAATGAGACACACTGTAAAAGTTAGACACTTATATTCCCTCCAACACTACAGACACAATCAAATAATGGTACACCAACATATGCGCACCTCTTAACCTGAACTTAAAACACTACTCTGGGAAATAAAAGTTATACATGATATTGCAATTATTAGAAACTCAGACAATGCCTCATTAGACAACAATAAATTTAAAGTATTAAGAAATGTTGCTTGCATACATGAAACAGGCCTTAAGGGTTTTCACAAAATAATGTCCACCACTGCGGAAATGGCATAAAAATAAGAAATTATTAATTCCACCCTGAATAGGCCTAAAGGGCACTCAATAGAATTATGTTACACCGACAGATGCACACTTCCTAACCTAACTTAAACACTACTCTGGGGAACAAAGGTTATATCTGAGATCGGAATTATAAAGAAAAATGAAATGCATTAAAGCAACTAAATCACAGTATCACTCTGGTTTCAATTAGTGACACAACATTTAAAAAACAATACGATCAAAATTATTTAAGAAATATTAAACTACACACGTCAAGATAATATCAGTAACTCAAAAAATGGTATTAACTACCCACAAAAATATTATCACTATTATTGAGATGTTACTGGGTCCACCAATACCCGTGAACCATGTTTCACCCAACTCAGCATACACCTGTAATAAGGGAGATAAAATGTTTCTCTAGGTATCCCCTAGACTCCTGGTCTCAGTGTGTGACCATTAATTTACTCAGATAGCTTCAGTGTACTCCCAGTGCGTCCATGGGCAGGAAGAAAGAATGCTAGCAGGTGACTATGGCCAGTAGGTAATACTTCTAGCTGACCGAGGACACGTGGTGTTGTGCACCCACGTGGTAAGAACTGATCACCCACTGCTGATGCTGGTCCCATGTCGTTTTAGTTGTCGGGAGCACTCATTCACTCAAGAGATCCTTTGCTACCCCGCTAACCAGTGACAAGCCTACACTGATCGTTCCAACGGCGACAATCGCCAATCCTCAATCATCAACGGCAGTCTCAAACGGCAGTCAATCTCTCTCAGTCAATCTCTCGCAGTCAAGTGGGTTCTGACGGAAACCTTGTTATACTGCAATAGCGCAACACAGGCGACTAGAACACGTGACCGTTTGTGAACGGACGAGCAGGGACGTCCTGTCTGTCTGATCGCTTTCGCATGACTAAGAAACAGCCAGCCTCGTGTCCTCTCAAGGCGTTAGCTTAGGCCTACATTGTATGATATTGACACAAAGTAGTACCTTCAGCTGTGTATTATTATATTACTCTTATATTACTCCATTAATTATGTATAGTAAAGTATTACAGAACATGTATTAATTCTATGTAATATTCCATTTATTGTGCACCATATTATGTATATAAATTATCATATTTATACATTATGTATTCAGCTTGTGAATGCTGGCATCTGTACATCCCAGCGTGCAGTAATACATAGAGAGAGTGAAGACAGCCAGACCTTATGGTGGAAAACGAGCTCCTGGGTCCTTCTGTATATATCTCCCGTACGAGAATAGAACCTACTTTTAAGACAACAAGTGTTTGTGTATACCCTCAGTAGTATAGAACATTTTGTGGGTATCCAAGACACACGTCAGATGGCGCAGTGATTTTTTCTCAGTGAGATACAGTGGACCAAGCCTTCCCGCCCAGACTCTGTTAATGGCGTCTTGTCTTCAGCGTCTTCATCTTCACCACAGCAAGACCAATACAAGCCTCTAGACTTACAGTGTTGTGAAGTGCTATGCTGTGCTGTGAAGTGAAGTGTTTTGTGAAGTGCTGTGTTGTGTATTTTAATCATAATTGTCTGTGCAAGTTGTGGTCAGATGACTAAGGGAGCGGCCCGACAGTACGTGCTCTCCCGTCTCTGGTCTGAGGGTGACTGAGGAACCAGCGACGCTGCCCACCCGCCCCTACGTCTGGCAGCGCGCCAAGTCTCTCCCCTCCCGCCAGGCACACACACACACACACACGCATTCACCTCTTATATTTTCTTGTGACTTACTGTAAACTTCTGTAATTCTGTGCATAGATTACGAGGGGCTGACCCGGTCTTTTGCACAGATAGAGTACAGAAGCAGTAGGCATGTCTCACAGGGATCAAAATGATACCCTGGACGATGGGGTTACGAGTTTTAGTGTGGGAGACCTCTCCCCACCCACTCTCACGCCCCACGCTCCCCACAGTGACAACGCCGAGTCACCCACAGAATCTCCTAGCTCGTCGCGAGCAAGCTCTCCTGCGATGCATGCGTCCACAGATCTCCGTCAACTGATAAAGTGGATGGAAACTTCTCGACGCCAGGATGATATTGCAAGGAGAGAAGAAGAAATTTGGTACAGGAAGTCTGAAAAACGGCGCCATGAAGAGGAACAACGACACAGAGAACTCGAAGACATACGTAGAAGTGAGGATAACCTGAGAAGAAAGGAGGATCAAGCCAGATTTGAAGTCTTGATTTCTCTGTTAGCCTCCCCACAACGATCTACTGTACAAGATTCGTCTGCTACTCCTGACGTTGATGCGACTAGAGGTACTGGTACCTCATTTCCCAGAGTCGGTCAACAACACCTCAAAAGGCTGCAGTACAGACGCCTCCCTCTCTGATGTCTGACGCTTCTTATCAGATGTTTCGGGAATGGCGTCGACGTTGGCAAGACTACACAACAATGGTTGACTTGTCAAGTTTATCACAGCCGAAACAAATGATACAGCTTCGTATGTGCTTGTCCTTAGAGACACAACGTACTCTCGAGCACACACTTCAAGTGCCTCCTACGACAACTCTGACGGTAGAGGCCGTGCTCGACAAGTTGCAGGAACACGTCAAGGGACAGCGCAATGAAGCACTCAGAGGAAGAGAACTCCTCCAATGTAAGCAGCTTGATGGAGAATCTTTTGACGCATTTTTTGTAAGGCTCAAAAGATGTTCAGAGGAAGTTGATGTTTGTCCCGGACATTGTCAAGTCTGTGAAGAGACACAACTTAAGACAATCATTTTAACAGGTGTGCGAGATGAAGAGCTAGTTCAGCGTCTCATTTCCCTCGACCCCACTTCCTCCCTTCAAGATGTTGTTACAAAATGTCGAGCGTACGAGGCCGCCAGGTGTGCGACTTCAGCTTTACGCTCACAACCTGACCAGGTGAGGGCGATGTCTTCCTACAGAAAGGGTAAGAAGCAGCAAAGTAACCCCACCCCTCACCCTCCAGCTACACCTTCAGCAGCAGCTTTGTGTAACAGCTGTGCGAGACAGCATAATGCCTCCCAGTGCCCAGCTGCTCAAAGCGTGTGCAGAAGTTGCGACCGCCAGGGTCACTGGGCTTACACAGTCAAGTGCCCTGCTAGCAAAGTTCAGTGCAGACTTTGTGGTCGTGTGGGCCATTATGACAAATGTTGTCGTAAGAAGACACAGAAAGGACAACACCTAGGATCCAAGAAGTCATCCTCAGGTAGTGCTGGCGCGCCCCCTCCTTCTGGCAAGCATCAAGACGCTGTGTCCAGTCGTTCCTGCCGTCGTGTACATTGTTCCACAGACACGACGCCTCAGCACATCATTGTCGTCATTTCTTACGGTAACTCGTCATCCAGTCTTCAGATGTTACCCGACACCGGTGCTGACGTCTCAGTAATTGGTCCACAACACTTAGCAAGTTTGGGAATACCCCGGAGCAATCTACAGCCCCCTCCTCAGACAACGAAACTGACAGCTGATGGTTCCAAGATGGCTCCAGCTTTGGGATCTTTCTGGGCTACTCTTACCTTTGGTAAGCAGTCTTGCTCAGCCCGGATTGATGTTCATAATAGTGTCCCGACTCCGCTTTTATCATATGGCCATTGTCAAGAGTTGGCCATTATTTCCAAGGAATTCCCTAAACCTATTTTAAAGATCACCCATGTCAACAGGTTGAAGGAATTCCCTATCTCTACCAACACGTCCCCTTCTGACGCAAGAGCTTACCTTCTCAAGGAGTTTGCTGACGTGTTGGTTAATAAGAAATCTTTAGGATCCACACCACTCAAGCCAATGGTGGGTCCACCTATGAAGATTCATCTTAAGGATGGTGCTACACCTTTTGCCATCCACACCCCTCGTTTGATTCCTCACGCCTACAAGGAGCTAGTTAGACAAGAGCTTGACTCCATGGTTGCTCAGGGAATCATCAAGCCGGCCGGAGACGAACCTTCACCTTGGTGCCACCCTCTCGCCCCCGTCGCCTAACCTCATGGTGGAGTACGGATCACCACCGATCTCTCAAAACTTAACCAGAAAGTTTCCCGTCCAGCCCACCCTTCACCCACACCCTTCGCAGCTGTTCGAAATGTGGACCCGAAGGCGAAGTTTTTTACAACTATGGACGCCTTATGTAGTTATTGGCAGATCGAGTTGGCCGAAGAAGACCAGCATTTGACTACATTCATCACACCATTTGGAAGATACCAGTATTGCAGAGGCCCCATGGGATTTGCCGCTACGGGTGATGCATTCTGTCAACGTGGTGACGCAGCCCTTCAAGGAGTCACGAATTGTGTCAAGGTGGTTGATGATATCTTACTCCACGACGAAGACTACTGTGCCCACCTCTCCCGGATATACGAAGTTCTCACCAGATGTCGAAAGTACGGGATTACCCTCAACGCTGACAAGTTTGTAGTCGCCGCACCATCAGTGAACTTCTGTGGGTACACTCTCAGCATCAGGCATCGCAGCTGACCCGGAGAAAGTAAGTGGAATCAGGGATTTTCCAACCCCTGCCAACCTGACAGACCTCCATTCTTTTTTGGGTCTGGTCAATCAGCTGGCTGAATTCACACCTGACATCTCCGCTGCAGCCCAGCCGTTACGCCCCCTGCTGAGCCCCAGGAGGACATTCCTGTGGACCCCAGATCATCAAGAAGCCTTCCAGCGAATCAAGCAGGCCCTCTTGAGTCCACCTGTCCTCGCCTGATACGACCCAGCCCTACCCATCGTCCTCCAGACTGACGCCTCCAGACTCTACGGCGTTGGTTACGCCCTTCTGTAGGACCATGGCGGTGGACAACTCCGCTTAATTCAGTGTGGATCCCGGTTCCTGACCGACGCTGAGACCCGATATGCCACGATTGAGCTGGAAATGTTGGCTGTTGTCTGGGCGATGGCGAAGTGCCGTTTCTACCTGATAGGACTTCAGCACTTCACCCTCTTCACGGATCATCGCCCTCTTATACCTATAATCAATCACTACTCTTTGGGTGCAGTAGAGAATCCTCGCCTTCAACGTCTGAAAGAGAAGCTCTCGCCTTATCTCTTCACGGCTGTGTGGCGTGCGGGTAAGCTGTTGTGCATCCCGGATGCCCTGTCCCACGCCCCTGTCAGTCGCCCCACCCCAGAGGACGAGATGTTGTGTTCTACAGCTGCTGCATCCCTCAAGTCAGTAGTTTCATTGAAGGCTGTCTTCACATCAGAAAAGTCTACAGCACCGGATGCAGACAAGACCCTTGAAGATCTCCGCACCGCAGCCCGGGCCGACCCTTCCTACAACCGGCTCGTCGACTGTGTCTCTCGGGGATTTCCATCTAACCGATACGACCTTCATGAATCGCTACTACCATACTGGAAAATACGCGAGGACCTCTATTGTGACGGAGACCTCGTCTTGTATGGTCCACGAGTAGTCATTCCTGCTGCCCTACGCCGCCGTACCTTGACCCACCTTCACGACAGCCATCGAGGAGTGGAGGCCACCAAGCGACGGGCGAAGCAGACTGTATTTTGGCCCGGAATCGACGCGGACATTGCAAGTACCGTCCGTGCCTGTGAACCATGCCAGATTCTGCAACCTAGCCAGCAACAGGAACCTTTAATGTGCGACGACAACCCTTCAAGACCCTTCGAGTCTGTGTCGGCCGATTTCTTTGCAGTTGCAGGGAAGTCCTTCCTCGTAATTGCCGACCGACTGTCTGGATGGCCTGTTGTCGTCCCCTGTGGTAGTGATACAACGGCTACTGCTACCATCCGGAGCTTCAGGCATTACTTCAGAAAAGTTGTTGTTCCCCTCCGCCTCAGGACTGATGGAGGACCCCAGTTCACCAGCCACGAGTTCCGGGACTTCATGGACCGTTGGGGAGTCCGTCATGTCGTGACCTCGCCCCACTACCCCCAGGCGAATGGACACGCTGAAGCCGCAGTCAAGACTGTGAAACACCTGATCCTTAAGGTGTCACCCTCAGGAAATATCGACTGCGAGGACTTCGATCGAGGTTTCTTGGAGTAACGCAACACCCCGAACTTCACCGGACGCTCCCCAGCCCAGGTCCTATACGGACATCATCTCAGGTCTTGTGTTCCTGCCCACCCGAAGTCTTTTTCTCAAGAGTGGCAGGCCAAGACTGAGGAATGTGACCGCCATGCAGCAGAACGAGCCGCAAATGTCGCTGCTCGGTACGACTGTCATGCCCGCTCCCTTCCCAGGTTGAGTATCGGCCAGCAGGTCAGGATTCAAGATCCGGTATCTCACCACTGGGACAAGGTTGGGGTTGTTATGGGTATTGGCCGGTCCAGGGACTACCAAGTGCGTCTTCCTAGTGGTAGAGTATGGTGGAGGAACCGTCGTTTCCTCCGACCTGTGGAGCTGCCGAGTGTTGACCCTTCCCCAGTTGAGTCCCCTAATGTTGATGTCTCTAAAGTAAATCCATTCCCACCTTGTGTTTCTGCCCCAGTACTCCGCAGGTCCGAGCGACTCAGAAACAAAAGGTCCGCTCAAGATGAAACTATGAGCGTATAGGGGGGAGGGAGGTGTATGATATTGACACAAAGTAGTACCTTCAGCTGTGTATTATTATATTACTCTTATATTTCTCCATTAATTATGTATAGTAAAGTATTACAGAACATGTATTAATTCTATGTAATATTCCATTTATTGTGCATCATATTATGTATATAAATTATCATATTTATACATTATGTATTCAGCTTGTGAATGCTGGCATCTGTACATCCCAGCGCGCAGTAATACATAGAGAGAGTGAAGACAGCCAGCCCTTGTGGTGGAAAACGAGCTCCTGGGTCCTTCTGTATATATCTCCCGTACGAGAATAGAACCTACTTTTAAGACAACAAGTGTTTGTGTATACCCTCAGTAGTATAGAACATTTTGTCGGTATCCAAGACACACGTCAGATACGTGACATATTATCCGCCTAACTAATAACTCTCTTGGGACACCCGTAACATTATTCAGACTGATAAACGATCTATAATAATTTCAAATTTAATAATAGTCCCTTAACTTCATGAATCGCATCATTATTAATTCGGCAAGCTACATTCAATATCGTATAGGCCTCACCAGCCAGGAATCGAACCCTCGACCTACTGGGTGGGACTAGGGAATGCTATAGACCAAGCCACAAGGACACTAAAAGCAGTCCTAGACTGTTATATTTCACACAAAGCCTGTTCATCGAGCTGATGGCGCCGTGAACCTCATTGGGAACTGCCCGTGCCTCGTATGTGGTGTCAGTAGCATTTTACCGAATCCAGCTGGTGAGGTCGTTGATTATATGTTCAAAGTCCGAGTGTTATATGGACTAAAATGAAGTATATATATGATACCTCGTGTTTCATACCAGCTGGATTCGGTAAAATGCTACTGACACCACATACGAGGCATGGGCAGTTCCCAATGAGGTTCACGGCGCCATCAGCTCGATGAACAGGCTTTGTGTGAAATATAACAGAGTCTAGGACTGCTTTTAGTGTCCTTGTGGGTTGGTCGGTAACGTTCCCTAGTCCCACGCAGTAGGTCGAGGGTTCGAGTCCTGGCTGGTGAGGTTATTGAATATATATATATATATATATATATATATATATATATATATATATATATATATATATATATATATATATATATATATATATATATATATATATATATATATATATATATATATATAAGAAAATAAGGATTCTGCAATAGGCCGGTTGGCCTGTGCATGGCAGCTCCTGTCGAGAGTTACTATCACTCTCTATCATCCATGAATCTATCTAGCCTCCTTTTAAAACTTTCCAGCGTTCCAGCACTTACTACAAAGTTGCTAAGCTTGTTCCACTCGTCCACCACCCTATTTGTGAGCCAGTTCCTTCCTATCTCCCACCTAAACTTATCCAACTTAAATCCGTTGCTGCGAGTCCTATCCTGCTCGGATATTATAAGAACTTTATCTATATCGCCTTTATTGATTCCTTTCACCCGCTTAAATACTTCTATCATATCTCCCCGCACTCTTCGTCCTCCTAGGGAATGCAAGTTTAGTTTCTAAGTCCCGGAAGCATTTTCGTCATTGTTCGCTGCACCGACTCCAGTGAATTGATATCCATTCTATAAAAAGGGCACCAGAACTGAACCACATAAAATCGAGGTGCGGCCTGACTAACGCAAGATATAGATGCAATAAGACCTCTGCACTCTTATTACTTACACTTCTAGATATAAAACCTAATACTTTGTTTGCCTTATTTCGAACATTAATGCACTGTTTTCTAGGCCGTAGGTCCGGGCTTACAAGTACCCTTAAGTCTCTTTCACAAGTCGATCTCTCTAGGTTGATATTGTTAAGGCTGTATACATTGACAGTAATTGTTCTTCCAATATTAAGTACGCTGCACTTGCTGGTGTTGAATTTCATTTGACATTTTTTTTACCACTCCTGCAGTTCATTTAAATCCTCCTGTAGTGCATTTGCATCCTGCCCTGAATTAATCTGCCGCCCTATTTTGGTGTCATCCGCAAACTTGATTATGTCACTGCTGATCCCAGTATCTCGATCGTTTATGTAGATTATGAACAAGAGTGGGCCCAGTACTGACCCCTGGGGAACCCCACTGGTTACACAGTCCCACTCAGTATTAACACCATCTACGCTGACCCTCTGTGTTCTATTGGTGAGCCATGATTTCATCCAATTTAAAACTTTCCCTTCGATACCATGAGCCTTAACTTTTCTCAGAAGCCTCGGATGTGGTACTCTGTCAAACGCTTTGCTAAAGTCTAAGTATATAACATCGTAATTTTCGTCATTATTTTTTGAACAATATATATATATATATATATATATATATATATATATATATATATATATATATATATATATATATATATATATATATATATATATATATATATATATGTGTGTGTGTGTGTGTGTGTGCTAACACTTTCCTTTGCTTTCTGCTAGACACTGTTTACTGGACAAGTGGCACCGATTCCTTCAGCAAAGGAAATTGGGCATTTCTGATGACGGCCCAACCTGTGATGCCACTCCACTGGGCACCTGAGGAGGATTCTTCCTCTGATAGCCAACATAATCATCGCTGTGCAGGTGTTTCTTCCCACGGACTCACCAAGCACTGGTGTACCCAGCGTCTGCCTTACGTTTGCCACATACTGTCATAAGACCACCATCACGCTCATCTACGAAGCACGTCAGGCATAATTTTCATAACATTATCATATGTCTGTCTGTTCACATATCGTGCTATCTATAGTGCATATACACTGCTTTCCGACTAACAGCAGATTGTGTGAATAATATCATTACAACATAAATCATATGAAAATATAATTGGTAAATTACACTTAACTAATATATGGAATGGAATAGAAAACACCTCTGTTTGCTTGTACGTGGATTTTTATGTATTTTAACTACTATCATGCCTACTAACCAGTGACTTCTGTACGGTAAGTGAAACATCTTGCTTAATTGTGATTATAATATGTATCAATATATATGTTAATGTCTCTAAAAGCTTCCCAAGAAGGAGTGAACCCTTGGATATGCCTACCATGATTGTGATGTCAACCTGCCGTATCATCCACTGACAAATAAAGTATTTTTTTTTTTATATCATCATTTAACAATTATGGTGTCAGATTCTATTCTGTAAGCCTGTCATAACGTGAGTCTAACTGTAAGATTTACCCTTCGTATGTTTATCTGAAACACAAGTAGGGTACAGTACATAAAACTCAACTTGTAGGTCAGTATTTTTTTATGCACATCACGTGAAGCTGACAAGGTTCCAATACCATATATTGCTGTAATATTTTTTCCCCTTGTAAATTTTAAGGGAAAGTTTACTTTCCAAACAACTGGAAAATTCAAACTTTAAATCTAAAAATAATTGTATTTGTTTTCAGTACTTTGTAATCAAGGGATTTCGTGTAAATTTTAATATCTTCAACTAGGTGAGTCTACTGTGGCAAACCTTTGAATAATTCACGCCATTGAATATAATGATGAGTTTTGAAATATCATCAGCACAACATTAGTCTGCTGATGATATGCAAGCTTTAGTATGTACAGTATATACAGGATGTAACACTGAGGTAGCTGACAGTGTATTAGAAATTTTTACCTACGATGATTAAAACTGTTATATTATAAGGGTAAGATTATATATGTTTATCAGATGCCCATTCTATATTGGACAACTATTGTTTGCTTGTTTTCCTTCACTTGTTGTATAACTGCTTCATCATGACCATTACTCCCTCCTTATATGAGGTTTCATACACACAATGTGCAAATAAGTTCAATGTTCACTCATTCCTCCACGCTTAAATTTCTCTGAAGTAAATATATTATGCCCATTACTTCGCTGTTGCTTGTAAGATTGTATCTTCTCTCGCGGTACACCATTATTATTCTCCATATTCATCATCTTTTACACTTCAGCATCAAGTTTTACATCTATAATAACCTCAGTCCTTTTGTGTCTCGCTCTTCAGTGACAACTCCGAATCTTGCCTAAGTACTGTATCATAAATGCATCTTTTCTTCGTTCTATAATAACTTCAGGCTCTCAAAAACCTCCCACGAATGCTTGTCTAAAAGGGAAGTATTTTCTATCCATTCTTGATATTTATGTAACCAAGCTCCAGCATTTTCCCTGTGTACTGTAGTGTCTTCATTTTAGTTTACATTCTTAGTCAATGTGCTGCCTGTGCCTGTAACATTCACCTTTAGTCAATGTGCTGCCTGTATCTGTAACATTCATCGTCAGTCAATGTGCTGCCTGTGCCGATAACATTCATCGTTAGTCAATGTGCTGCCTGTGCCTGTAACAGTCATCGTTGGTCAATGTGCTGCCTGTGCCTGTAACATTCATCGTTAGTCAATGTGCTGTCTATGCCTGTAACATTCGTTGTTACTCAATGTGCTGCCTGTACCTGTAACATTCATCATTAGTCAATGTGCTTCCTGTGCCTGCAACATTCATCATTAGTCAATGTGCTGCCTGTGCCTGTAACATTCATCGTTAGTCAATGTGCTGTCTATGCCTGTAACATTCATTGTTACTCAATGTGCTGCCTGTAACATTCATCATTAGTCAATGTGCCGCCTGTATCTGTGACATCCGTCACCCCTATCATGCTTCAATCACCCCCCACCAGCAATGGTCAAATATTATAATTTTCACTGAAAATTTTCATGATTATTTTATATAAGTATGTATACTAGTATTTGTTTCATTATGTAAACTTTTTAGAATGTATTCTTATTTTTTATACAGTTATGAAAGACTGTAAGAAGCGGGTGTGAAGTATGAAAAGAATTATAAATTATATGTTGATGAAACAAGAATGTATTGGAACATAGTTTTGGTTTTGGCGGCACTCTCGGTAGCTAGGTTGAGGAGGATAGGAGGACCAAGCTTGTGTGGTGCATATTTATCTATTATTATCTGGGCAATCATGGATAATCATGGTGTTAACTAAAGTGTAATATGTTCATTATAGTCTAAAGAATATTATAGTGGTAAGAGAGCATTGTATTTGGTGGAGATAACATTATTCTGAGTGAATTGATTTGTGGCCTTTTGTATGCACATGAACGGGAGCACATATTTATTATATTTTGTTGTTAAATATATTTTATTGTAATTTTAAAGCTGTGTTTTGTTTAAACCAATTTTAATGGGAACAATGGTATTGAAATAAACACCTGTCAGGAGATTGTTAGCCAGAAATAAGGTTAGGGTCTGTGTTTAACATTTAATCTCTCTGTTAACAGAAGCTGTTATTTCAGAGTCTCATAAGGACATAAGAATGGAGGAAACTGCAGCGGGCCTATTGACCCATACTGGGTAGTCCCATTTACACCCAACCCCTATTGCTCATATATCCATCCAACCTATGTTTGAAGCCACCCAGCGTATTCGAGTTGATGATATTTGGTAACTTGTTCCACTCGTCCACAACTCTATTTCCAAACCAATGTTTACCTATTTCGCGCCTAAATCTAAATTTGTTTAATTTAAACCATTGTTACGAGTTTGCTCCTGGTTGGATAGTTTGAGTACCTTTGTAATGTCCCCTTTGTTGAGCCCTGACTTCCATTTATACACCTCTATCATATCGCCCCTCACTCTACGTCTCTCGAGGGAGTGCAAATTAAGATGCTCTAACCTGTCTCTGTACTCAAGGTTCCTAATGTCATTCTCCTCCGAATTCTTTCCAAGAATTCTATATCCATTCTGTAATACGGTGACCAGAATTGAACTGCATAATCCAAGTGAGGTTCTTACAAGCGCAAGATATAGTTTTAGGATGACCTCGCTAGTCTTGTAACTAACACTCCTTTGTATGAACCCAAGTACTTTATTAGCCTTGTTTCGAGCAAATACACATTGTTTACTTGGCATAAGATTCCTACTTATCATTACTCCTCAGTCTTTCTCGCAGTCGGATTTCTCAATAACATCGTTGTTCATCTGGTATCTGGTTTCCTTGTTTACATCTCCTATATTGAGTACTTTACATTTGTCCACATTGAATTTCATCTGCCATTTTTCAGACCTTTGGAATATTTTTTTAGATCTTCCTGTAGTTTTGCGGAGTCCTCATCAGATTTAATTACGCGCCCTATTTTAGCGTCATCAGCAAATTGACTTATGTTACTGTCTACACCGATATCTATGTCGCTTATGTATATAATAAATATTAATGGTCCAAGTACTGAGCCTTGGGGAACTCCACTAGTGACGTTGCTCCAATCGAATTTAGTGCCTTTAATGCCATGAGCCTCCACTTTTCTTATTAGCCTTACGTGGGGGACTCTGTCGAAGGCTTTGCTAAAGTCGAGATATACCACATCATAATTGTGCCCCTCGTCCACTGATTCGAAAACAAATGAAAATGTTAATTGATTAGTTAGACATGAGCTCCTGCCTATGAAGCCATGTTGGGAATCATTGATCAACCTGTCCTTCTCCAGGTGATTTCGAATAGAGTTGGAAATGATTGCTTCCAGTAATTTGCCTACAATTGATGCTAGACTGATTGAACGGTAGTTAGAGGATAGTGATCTATCTCCCTTCTTGAAAATCGGTAATACATTCGCTATCCTCCAGGATTCTGGTACTACACCTGTTTTTAAGGACATGTTAAACAACATTGCTAAGGGCATACTAAACTCTTCCTTACATTCCTTTAATACTCTGACAAATATCTCATTGGGACCTGGTGACTTATTAGGCTTTAGTTTGTCTATTTCCTTACCAACATCGTTACTAGTCACTACTATCTCGCTTAATCTATTTTCTTCACTATCTCTGTATAGAGTCGGTGCCTCGGGTATCATGTTTCAATTGTCGGTGGTGAAAACTGTTGAAAAATATTTATTCAGACTTTTGCTCATTTCTTTGTCGTTATCAGTTAGCTCGCCGGTATCTGACTGTATTGGTCCAATCTTTTCTCGTGTTTTCGTTTGATACATTTGATAGAATCGTTTGAGGTTTGACATCGCCTCCCTTGCTACCTCCAGTTCATTATTCCTCTTTACTTTTCTTATCTCGGACTTAAACCCTACCGGCCAATACCTTATAATAATCACGGAGGTAAAGTTCACCTCGATTAATTCTCCTACCTATAGCCTTCCTTTGTCCAATAATATTCTTTAAATAATTGTTTATCCATTTAGGGCCATTGTTGTCTCCTCTGATATAGTGGGTCTATGGGCTGACTTTACATCCTCAAGCGAGTCCAAGAGGGTGTGAAGGTTGTAACATGGGGGCCTGTGTCCAGGAGTGGATTCAGTTAAGTATACTGATTGTCCCAGTGTAACCAAGTGTTTGAAGGTTAGTTACTGTGCTCCCGTGTGGTGTGCTGGTGAATATTTCTGTAAACAAGTGAGTGTTAATACTTATATAAAAATTGTGAGGTTTGGTGATCACTGAAAAAATTGGAAACATGGCAGGAAATGTTGATAAATTTCAGGAAACCAATGATGCTCACTTTTTGTACCAGTGTAATAAGGAGGAACTAATTGAGGTGGCATCTAGATATGAAATTTCTCTGAGGTCATATATCAAGAGTGATATGCAAAGAGAGTTAATTGATGAATTGGTGTCTGTCATTATTGGAGGAAGTTGAAGGTGTTGGTAATTTCAGTGGTGTTTATTAACAGATAAGTGAAAGAGTGGCAATGGAAAAGTTAAAATTAGAATTTGAATTTAAGAAAATGCACTTACAGGCAGAAAAGGGGAAGATACAGGCAGATAAAGAGGTAGAACTCAGGAAATTAGAAGTACAGGAGAGGACAGGTATAAGGAGAGGAAATTGAGATAAAGATAATAGAGTATGTCATTTACCCGAGTTTGTGGAAGAAGAAACCGAGGACTTCTTTATTCAGTTTGAAAAAGTTGCAACTATTAAAGAATGGGACAAAAGTGACTGGGCAATATTGTTGCAGAGTAAATTTAAGGGTAAGGCCAGAGAGGCGTATGTGTCTCTGAGTGTGTCAGAGTCTGTGGATTATGGGACTGTTAAAGAAGCAGTGTTGAAGACGGTGGAAATGGATCCAGAAGTGAACAGGAGAAGGTTTAGGGACATTAAGAAAATGAGTGGACAAACTCATCTTGAAGTGGCTAGAGAATGTGGGATGAGATTTGATAGATGGTGTAAGTCTGAGGAAGTAAAGACTGTGGATAACATAAGACAGTTAGTCCTGTTGGAACATTTTAAAAGTCTTGTGCTCCCTGAGATTAAGTATGAAATAAGTAAGAATAGAGTGAAGAATTTGATGAATGCGGCTAGATTGGCTGACCAGTTAGCAATGGCACCCAAAATGTATAAGGAGGAGGTGTCACATAAACAAGGTGGAGTAAGGCATAGTAGAAGCCAGAATTATGACCGAAATCATAAGTATCAGAACTATTCAAATGTTAAGCAGCCTAGTCCAAATTTTTCTAAAGGAGGTCCACCTAACCAGGTGTCACAAAATACTGTAGGGAATAGATCACAAAGACAAACACAATATAAACATCCAAGACCTCAGTCCAATTATAACCCTTGTGTTAGTAGACAGGAGAAACCACCAATAAAATGTTTTGCATGTGGAGAAATTGGCCATGCTAAATATCAGTGTCAGAGTGGCCCAAAGTCTGCGGCATTAACTGTTGCGGGAAGGCTGTGGAATATTTGTAATGTAAGAGGTAACGAGTACAGTGTGAGTAAGCCAAAATCTGTGAATTTTGAGCTATTTATTACTGAAGGAAAGGTTGGGATTAAAGGTAGTCTTGAAAAGAAAATTATAATATTGAGAGATACTGGAGCAAATCAGAGTGTGATTTAAAAAATGTATTAGATGGGACAGATGAGTCTTTCTCTGGTGAGGAAGTGAATTTAAGAAGATTGGGGTCAGGGATGACTGTCCCATTACATAATGTAAATCTTGAGAGTGGATTTGTGAGTGGCATTGTAAAAGTTGGGGTAAGTGTTGAACTTCTCGTACCTGGAGTACAGATGTTATTGGGTAATGATTTGGCTGGTGACAAGGTGGTCCCAGAGCCTATTATGTGTGAAAATCCATTTGATGAAGAGGCTACTGTAGAGGTGAACCATGCTGTGAAAAATTAAGATGTGTTGGATGATTCAAAGAAGTGTAAACCTGATGGTGATATACAGTATAATGAAATTGTGTACCCAGTTTGTGTTGTGACCAGGGCAATGTCAAAGAGAATAGAAGAGTTTGATGATGATTTGGGAATAAGTGATATATTTGGTAAAGATGATGTTATGACAACAGATAATACAGTAGAGTTGAAAAATAATCAGTTGGAAAATAATACTGTAGAAGCCAAAATTGATGTACTACCAGATTTTGTTGTGGACAAGGAGGAATTAGTAAGGTTACAGAACAGCGATGAGAGTTTGAGGGAATGTTGGAGTGAAGCTAAGAGAAATGAGGGTGAGAGTGATGTATCAATTGGGTTTTATGTAAAAAGTGGTGTGGTAATGAGAAAGTGGAGGCCTGCTGATGTTCCAGCATCGGATCATTGGGAGGTTAGGAAGCAGATTGTTATTTCAAAGGAATATAGGGAACATGTTATTGCTTTATCCCATGATTCTTGTTTGTCTGGACATTTGGGAGTCAGAACATAAGAACATAAGAATGGAGGAAACTGCAGCGGGCCTATTGACCCAAACTGGGCAGTCCCGTTTATACCCAACCCCTATTGCTCATATAAGCATCCAACCTATGTTTGAAGCTATCAAGCGTATTCGAGTTAATGATGACATTTGGTAACTTGTTCCATTCATCCACTATTCTGTTTCCAAATCAGTGTTTACCTATTTCACGCCGAAATCTAAATTTGTCTAATTTAAAACCATTGTTACGAGTTCGCTCCTGGTTGGATAGTTTGAGTACCTTTGTAATGTCCCCTTTGTTTAACCCTGACTTCCATTTATACACCTCTATCATGTCGCCCCTCACTCTACGTCTCTCGAGGGAGTGCAAATTAAGATGCCTTAACCTGTCTCTGTATTCAAGGTTCCTAATGCCCGGGATTAGTCTTGCTAATGCCCGGGATTAGTCAGGAAGACAACTGACAGGCTACTAACTCATTTTTATTGGCCTAATATAAAGAAAATGTATCTGAATACTGTAAAACTTTTGAGATATGTCAGAAAGTGGGCAAGCCCAACCTGATTATACAACCGGCACCACTGAAGCCAATTCCTGCGTTTTGTAAGCCGTTTAGCAGAATTGTAATTGATTGTGTAGGTCCTTGGCCTAAAACACGGAAGGGAAATAATTATCTGTTGACAATAATGTGTGTCTACCAGATTTCCAGAAGCTGTACCATTACGTAGCATACATTCTAGAAATATTGTAAGAGAGTTAGTGAGATATTTCTCCTGGGTAGGCCTGCCTGAAATTATTCAGTCAGACCAGGGAAGTAATTTCACTTCAGGAATGTTTAAGAAAATATTAATGGGATTAGATATAACGCAAAATTTGTCAGGTGCTTATTACCCGCAAAGCCAAGGAGTTGTGGAGAGGTTCCACCAGACTTTAAAAATCTATTGTGAGGAATTGTCTGTAGATTGGGGATGAAGCTGTGCCTTTGAATTGTCTGTAGATTGGGGATGAAGGTGTTCCTTTAGCGTTGTTTGCCATTAGAGATGCTGTACAGGAGTCTACAGGTTTTAGCCCATTTGAGTTGGTATATGGACATGAAGTGAGAGGTCCATTAAGTATGCTGAAGGAGAAGTGGATTGGGAAAAGTGATTCTCATGGGTTATTGGAATATGTATCTGATTTCAAAAACAGATTGTTTAGGGCGAGAGAGATTGTTGCAGAAAATTTTAAAGAGAGTCAGAAAGATATGAATAGGTGTGTATGACAAGAAGTCTTGGAGAAGAGAGTTCAAACCTGGTGACCAAGTGTTGGTATTATTGCCACAAGCATGGAATCCATTGAAAGCCAAATTTTGTGGTCCCTGGGTGATTGAAAAATGAATGGGAGAATTTAACTGTATTGTAAATACTCCAGGAAGACGCAAGTCAAACCAATTGTGTCATGTAAACATGATAAAACCATATTATGGTGGAAACTCTACAGAAAATGATATGAATAACAAAGGTGAATTGTCTATGTGTCAGGTCTGATGATGAAAAGATGACAGATGAAAGTGAAGATATGAAGTTGGGGAGATGTGAAAATAAACTGTTAAATAATTCAGGTGTGATGAATAATTTAGAAAAGAAACTTGATCATTTAGTAACTGAGAAGATAAATCAAATCATACTAATTGTACATTAGTTTAGGCCTTTGTTTTCTGGTGTTCCTTGGAGAACTGAGGTATTACAGCATGATGTTGAGGTTGAAAATACAACACCCATTAAGCAACGCCCATATAGAGTGAATCCTAAGATGAGAGAGATAATGAGAAAAGAAGTACAGTATCTGCTTGATAATGATATGATTGAAAGAAGTAACGGTCCTTGGAGTTCACTGTGTGTAATGGTGACTAAACCTGATGGTATTTCATATAGATTTTGTGCTGGTTACAGAAAAGTAAATAATGTAACCAAAGCTGACTCATATCCTATTCCAAGAGTGGATGATTGTATTGACCAGATAGGAGATGCTAAGTTTGTAACTAAGATGGATTTGTTGAAAGGATATTGGGAAGTACCACTGACTGAAAGAGCAAAAGACATTTCTGCATTTGTGACTATAGATGGTTTATATCAGTATAAAGTGTTACCCTTTGGTATGAAAAACAGCGGTAGTACTTTCCAAAGATTAGTTAATCAAGTATTGTATGATGTTAAAGGTTGTTCTGTGTATATAGATGATATTGTACTGCATTCAAAAACTTGGGAAGAACATTTGTATTTAATCAGAGAAGTACTAAACAAATTGAATCAAGCAAACTTGACTGTAAACCTTGTGAAGAGTGAATTTGATGAAGCAACTGTAGAATATCTAGGTTATGTTGTTGGTCAGGGAAGTGTCAGACCAATTAATGCTAAGGTGGAAAGTTTTGTGAAATTTCTTGCACCTACAAATAGAAGAGAATTACTAAGATTTCTGGGTATGAGTGGATATTATGGTAGGTTTTGTAAGAACTTTCAGCCATTGCTTTACCCTTAACCAATCTGTTGTCAAAGAAAGACAAATTTGTGTGGAGTGTTCATTGTGATGAAGCTTTTAAAAAATTTAAACAGATACTTATAAGTGCACCCATACTTTCTACTTCAAATTATGATAAACCATTTAAATTGTATGTAAATGCCAGTGATTATGAAGCTGGTGGAGTTTTAATACAAGAGAAAGATGATGTTGATATCCTATTTGTTATTTTTCAAAGAAGTTTCTTTTGTATCAGAAAAACTATAGTACAATTGAAAAAGAAACATTGGCATTGATTTTAAGTTTGAACCATTTTGTTGTTTATTTGAGGGGGTCAGGCAAACCGATCCAAGTGTTTGTGGATCACAATCCCCTTGTATTTTTGCACAAGATGAAAAATGTAAACCAACGTTTGAGAAGATGGAATCTATTGTTACAAGATTATGATTTGATTATTAAACATGTGAAAGGAAAGTTGAATGTCGTGGCTGATGCACATGTCCCGAATTCCAGTTAGTCATGAGTCATCCTGCGGCTGACTCATTCTTCTTTTGGGAGGGGGATGTTACGGTCGTCTCCCCCTCTCCCTCAATATTTACTTCAGTTACCCATTGCATTTAGTTTCTGTTATTTCCTGATTTTCTTTAGAATCGAATTTCCAAGCTGATGGTAAAGACTTTGAAAAAATGTCTTGATTATTTTATATAAGTATGTATACTAGTATTTGTTTCATTTTGTAAGCTTTGTAGAATGTATTCTTATTTTTTATACAGTTATGAAAGACTGTAAGAAGCAGGTGTGGAGTATAAAAAGAATTATAAATTATATGTTGATGAAACAAGAAAAATTGAAACATTGTTTTGGTTTTGGCGGCACTCTCGGTAGCTAGGTTAAGTCGTTTGCACACCGCCCTCGGTGGGTAGAGACGAGGGTTTCACCAAGAGACATACCAGTACTGTTTCTACGCCTGGAATTATAGGTCGCTCCAAGTGACGACCGCGGAGTTTCTCACGTATTTCATTATGTATTCCTACTCATGTCTGATGGAATGCCGGGAATCCACAGGTTCACAGTGGATTAGCATAGCTGGGGTGTCATGATCGTGATGACGGCTAACCTGAAAACCTTAAGGATTCATATTATGCTCAAACGTCCACAAAACCTTCCGAGTCCCCCAGTGGAAACGTCCCCCGTTTTCTCTGTTTCCTTGATGACGTCATCGATAGGCCATCTTTGTCTTAAGGGAACTTTGAATATAATCCGCGGATTTCGTAGCAAGACCTGTATGTTGGGACCTGTTGCCATCCAACCCTTTGTAATCAATTTAATTTTTCTTTTGATAGATCAGTCAGAGCATTGTTAGTGAGGATAATAGTAGGGAATGAAACTGAGTTCATAGTCTCAGTTTCAACGTCAGAGTGTACAGTAAATTAACTCATCGAAATAGAAGTAGGTGGACTCCCTGGCCTATTTTGAGTGAGGGTGCCGCGGGCATTTCAACGGTTAGTAAGTGCTCGCCCTTCACCCATACAGGTCCCTAACGCAGCCTAGTTACAGTGGAATGGTTATTAAATACCCGTACAGAGAAATGGTTATAACTCAGTTAAAACTACAGTATCACAGTCATTCCTCCCAACTCGATACTATGTTCATTACATCCCACCGCTGCCACCATTTATGAGGGCTTGAACTGCCACCATTTATGAGGGTCTGGGCTTCCACCATTTATGAGGGCCTCTGTGTGCCAGTAACAATTCCTTTTACTCTTATACTTATTACCATTGGTAGCGTGACGAGAGGAGGCTCGTGGGTAGGTGTAATGATAGTATCAAGCAATAGGGACGAAATAACGGTAAATACTGTAGGTAAATAATAGACACAATTATACAAATACAAAGTTTATTTAAACATGAATATGAAATTAGAAGAAAGAATTTATTTGTACCAACAGAAGAAATCTAGTACTAGGCCCTCAGGCTCAACATACTCACACCATTACTGGGTGGACATATTCAATAACACTTCCAACCCTACTGGGTGGACATACTCAATAACACAACTATTATAGTCACTTAGCACCATAAATACTAGGGCAACTGCCACTACAACACTCAGTCGTCAGGTGTGATACTCAAGCAACAGCCATGGGGTCCAGCCACCATGGAGTACTTTCCGACGAACTCTGAAGATCCCCGTGGATTAATTCCACCACACAAATAGCCCTACTGAGTTAGACACTCATCCACCAATGATGGGGGCTGGTAGTGGTGTGTGGCTTGGTGATCCGGGATCACCTCGCAGACCGAGCGTTAGGGCCAGACGAGCCAGCTATGGGGGCTATAGGTAGTCTGAAGTGTCTGACGGCCGGGTCTCACGAAGGTAACTGATCCTACTGGACCTCGGACATCTCCCCAGACATTGTGGATACAACATCCACGCTACAGACACGGCCTAGGCTGCGTTAGGGACCTGTATGGATGAAGGGACGGGCACTCACTAACCGGTGACAACAACATCACGTTTCAGGGGACGTTAAAGACGTAAATATGACTTCACTCAGAGCCTATCAACTACGTTACTGTAACACTTGCACAATCAACTATTAATTGGGTCAAATCACTTAAAGAAGGGCGAATTACAACACAGAGTGGAATGGCATACCTGTATGGATGAAGGGACGGGCACTCACTAACGGTAGAAATGCCCGCGGCGCCCTCACTCAAACCAGACCAGGGAGCCCACCTACTTCTATTCCGATGAATTAATTTACTGTACACTCTGACGTTGAAACTGAGACTATGAACTCATTTTCATTCTCTACTATTATCTTCACTAACAATGCTCTGACTTAGCTATCAAAAGCAAAATTAAATTGATTACAAAGGGTTGGATGGCAACAGGTCCCAACATACAGCGTCTGCTACGAAATCCGTGGATTATATTCAAAGTTCCCATAAGACAAAGACGGGGGAAACAGAGAAAACGGGGGACGTTTCCACTGGGGGACTCAGAAGGTTTTGTGGACGTTTGAGCGTAATATGAATCCTTAAGGTTTTCAGGTTAGCTATTATCATGATCATTACACTAAGTGACTATAAGAGTTATGTATTATTGAGTATGTCCACCCAGTAGGGTTGGGAGTATTATTGAGTATGTCCACCCAGTAGGGTTGGGAGTGTTATTGAGTATGTCCACCCAGTAGTGGTGTGAGTATGTTGAGCCTGAGGGCATAGTACCAGATTTCGTCTGTTGGTACATATATATTCTTTCTCCTACATCCATATTGATGTTTAAATAAATTTTGTATTTGTATATTGTGTCTATTATTTGCCTACAGTATCGACCGTTATTTCTTCCCTATTAATTGATATTATCATTACATATACCCACGAGCCTCCTCTCGTCACGCTACCAATGGTAATAAGTATGAGAGTAAAAGGAATTGTTACTGACACACAGGCCCTAATATAATGGTGGCAGCTCAGGCTCTCATAGAGGGTAGCCATCTCACATGGAGGGACGCTCACGGGGGTAATGGCCGCCGTTCTGGTGAGTCAGAGCGCGCAGGGGGACCTGGGTTGATGAAAGGAGCAAGCACATCTCAGAAATAATGCCTGGTGGGCAGTTATCACTCACCCTAACATTACTATTTCACTTTCTACATCAGGCAAAGGTTTAAGGTATTATAACTGCTATAAGCCTTATTTTAGGGCTGAATACAATCGGATGAAGTTCACTGACCTGGGTTGATGAAAGAGCAAGCACGTCAGAAGGCCGATGCCCCCCGCTCCTCTCTGTTTAAGCCTACAGTTTCCAATCTTAAATTTTCCCTTTGATTTCTTATGGTTCCCACATGAACACTTTCCCGTATATTGTAACCTCATGTCTTGTAAATACTTATTTTAATCCTAACTTACATACTAGAATACGGTTCGGGTTTGACCGTTCTTGGGGAAATTAATTGGGCTATATCATCAACTCACACATGGAGTCCGGGTGCAAGGGACGCGACCCTCAAACAAAAGCCGAATGTTCATAGCGTGGGTATATCCACTTCACTTAAAGCTGAAATTAGGGATCCTCCCCTCACACATAGCACTACTTGAACACAAACATAAGATTCTCTGATCACTGTACATGTCGTGGGTATACGCCACCCGAGGATACGAGGTGTATTAAGTTCACACAGGGTGCATACAAGACATTTCCTTTCAAGTATAGTTTCTGGGTCACTTCCAACACCTCACATAGTTCTGAAACATTTATCCTTTTCCAAACCATTGTTCTCATGTATTTTCATATGATATCTTCGGAAGTTATGTTCGCTACACCTTCACAGACGTTAATATTATGATCTTCATACCAAGATCCACACTAGGTCCTACAGTACACTAGTCCGGCTCAACTGGACTTTCCCAATCATCTTATAGATACCTTGAGTTCTCCTTAATACTATGAATACATACAATTAATATTATATACCCATAGCTGGGTACAATTCATCAAATAATTCCATAACATTCATTAGGTGAGTTAGTCTTTATCAACGATTCCCGTTTTCTGAGAGTGAGATTCTACCAGCGCGGTGGATTTGAATGTTATGTTGCGTAATATGAATTAAAGGGTTTTTTTTTAGGAATGACAATGATGTGCGCAATACAACATGAGGTATCTATGTTTCCTAATCGTTCACAGCCGTACATATTATGACCTTCAGATACGGTCTACCCACGGTTACAATTGCAGTAGATACTCTCCCCTACAACTGCCACTGCCATTAGTCGCTGATAGCCGATCCTGCGACGAGTTTCTCTGACAAGCTCCAGTCTGACTGCGCGAGGGGAGGTGGTCTGCCAACAGGACGCTTACTTCCGGTGGACGTGTATATAAGCTCACAGCCTCGCACTGAAAGGATTCTAATGAGTGCACTCAAACCAACAAGACCTCCTCTCAACAAGCTCCTCACCGCACAGCAACTCCCTGGCACTGCATTGTACATATAATATAGTATATAGAAAACGCCATAGCAGAGTTTCCCTTCTCACCTCCATCCTAGTGCGATCCTACATTACGTTAACCCCACACTGGTGACCCTCGGAGTAACGCACTCAAACAGGATGGATGAGAAGCGGATCACTCTTCCAGTCTTCAATCACAACATTGAAGACTGGCTAATCCACACAGAGGCAGCTCTCATCGGCTCTACAGCTACAGACGAACAGAAATATGTCGCCCTGGTCTGTTCCCTGCCCACAGAAGTCGACACATAAGTTTCAGAAGTCATCACTAAGCCCCCAGATGACCACAAGTTCGCAGCTCTACGAGATGCTCTCAATAGGCGATACCAGCGGCCTGACATCACTTTCCTGCATGACCTATCCGGTCTCTCCCTCGACAACTCAACACCTGCACGCCTCTCGGACAAGATGCGGAGACTGAACTCCCGCCACACAGACTGGCTTCCTGACACTATCCTACACCAGCTTCACACTCAGAAGCTCCCTGCAGAAGTTCGTTTTGCCCTGTCCGCACTGGACTACTCTACAACCCCGGCGACCTACGCAGCCACAGCAGACAGAGTATTCCATGAATACACTGCTGTGCGCCCTGCTGCCGCGGACAACTCAGCAGCCACACTGTCACTTTCCTCCGATTTTGTCAACCGGATCAATGCTCCTCAGACGAGCAACACCTCACAAGACATGAAGGTCCTGCTACAGTCTCTTCACCGCAGGATGGACACCCTCAAGCAGCTCTTCTCCTCCATGCCTGCTGCTGCTCCTGTTCCTGCCCCACTCACTGCGTCCTACCAACCCCGACGTCTTTGTCCTACCTCGGACTCCACCGCCAGCTCCCAGCACAGTGCACCTACCCTCTTCTACTTTTACTTTTATCCTCTTCACCACTGATCGGCTCGTTAGCCGCTTGGGCGATCGGTCACGTCTCTGTTACTTTTCCTTTTCTTTTATCCTCTTCATCAAATGATCGACTCGTTAGCCGCTTGGGCGGTCGGTCACGTCTCTGTTACGCACTGTTGGCAAGTACTGAGCATGCACCTGAATGTACCTGAACCTGCTCCAGTGTTGGTCAAGTTTGGTCTTGAAATAGCTCACACTCGGTGCCGTCACAACACTTTCTGGTAGAATGTTCCAAGAGTTCACAACTCTCACTCCAAAAAAAGTTTGCCCTCACAGTTTTCTGGCGCTCCAATCTCTCAGGGTAGCTGGGGTGACGAAGTGCAGGCACCAGTCTGGTGGCCCTCCTTTGAACATTTTCAACCAACTGACAGTCCCTAGCATATCTCAGGGACCAGACAGGGTGACAGTACTCCAGATGGGGATGCACTTCACTCTTGAAGATCGTTAACAGGAACGGACCGTCTAGATATCTGAACGACCTTCTTATAAGACCCAATAATTTATTTGCCTGATTTACTTTCTTCTCGCAATGGCCTGAGAACTTCATCTTATTGTCAACATACACACCTCGGTCCTTCTCACATTCAGTCTCAAATAGTGTAGTGTCTTCATCCCGTTGGGACACATGATACGCCTCCTTACCGTTGGTACGCTCCAGGTGCATCCTCTTACACTTCGTGACATTGAATCTTAGCAGCCATTTCTTCGACCATTCTTGGAGGCCACAGAGGTCCTTCTGCAGCTCTTCACAGTCCGCTTGGTTCTTTATTTCCCGAAATAACTTGGCGTCGTCAGCAAACATTTGTATGTAGGAGTGTACAACGTCAGACATGTCTGTTAAGTTTAAATGCAAAAAAGTGGTTTTCTTACCGTAGAACTCAGATACGTTCACACTGGTTACACACCCAGGAGATTATGGTGTATCACTACGTGGAATTTCACTCTGCTTCCGGCATTCAATGCGTTGTGTACTTGATAAATGATGATTTAATGAATTCCATTAACTTCCAATATCCATCTAAGTTATTGATTATACTTGTCATAACCAATCAGTCATTACCTTTGACAATAATAATAATAGAGGGGTCACAGATTCGGGCAGATAATTGCACTTACGTTTATTTGGCACAATTCCATACACTGGACTTATAATTTGCATGGATAGGTCTGTCACTCACATTCATGCCACAGTACCGTAAGTTATAATGGAGAGTTTGTCAACCTGGAGAATTAACCGTTTAGATCTATTAGACCGGCCTGGAGTGCTCTTGTAGCAAACAGGCCCTCACCATTGATCACTTCCTTTACAGGATGTGTTAACTTGTCGCTGGACTTAACAACAATCTCGGGTATTTGCAGACACAAACTCGTAGCACTGGTAGGACTGTATGGCCCCTGTTCTAAATCCGCGGAGCAGGAGGTCTTCTATAACCCAAGGTCTAAAGCCTACTGGCTAAAATGTGGTTTTGAGGCGTGAGATGACCCCAATCGGCTGGCCGGGTACCTTATCTCTACCAAAACAAACATTTGGGATGGGTTGTGCGGGAGGCCCAGCGCAACCCATGACAATGTCATTTATGAAACAAACAAACAACAGCGGGCCCAATACACTGCCCTGTGGTACCCTGCCTGTGACAGGTACGGATGATGATTTCGTGCCATTAAACACCACACACTGCTTGCGGTCATGAAGAAAGTCTTCTATCCACGCTAGGACATTTCCCCGAATTCCGTACCCTTCCAGTTTGATTTTCAGCCTTTCGTGGGGTACACTGTCGAAAGCCTTGGCAAAATCAAGATAAATATTGTCGATATTACCACCCTGTTCCAGAATATGGGTCCAAATATCCAATACCCTGAGCAATTGTGTTAAGCAGGAGCGCCCCGGCATAAAACCGTGGTGGCAATCCTTTACAAGGTTGTTTCGTAGTAAGCGTTCCATTGTTGCATCTCTGATAATACTCTCAAGTACTTTTCATATTATGACGGTCAGGCTCACCGGTCTATAGTTGTTCATGGAGTGACGATCGCCCTTCTTGAAGATATTACTCACATAAGCCACTTTCCATTCAATGGGGACCTTTTGTTCATCCAGGCATTTACAAAACAGGATCTTCAGGGGCTCGGCAAGCTCGTTGCACAACTCTCTTAGCACTCTAGGCTGCACCATGTCAGGACCGGGACTCTTATAGACCTATAGCATTAGGGTGTGTCATACGGAGGCAAATTTTTTTTTTTTGAGTTTGAAAAATCGGCCCATGGTATTAATGATGTAGTTCTATGTGCAGAATCATGTGATATCTTCAGATTTGAAAAGTTTTCATTTTTTGCTAGGTAAATTTTAACTTGAAATCTTATGAAAATTCAGTATTCCCACCTTTTTTACCAACACCACTAAATAGCTTATTTAAAAGTGGCAAGGCAAATGTATCAGGTTAATTTATTAGGATGAAAATGATCCAGAATAGTGAAACGAATGATCTTGACACATTTATTAAATTTAATATTCCTTAGAAAACAAAATCATCAAATACAAAAACCGGTTTTGCTTTATTTACGCATCTCGTGTTGCTGCACACCATAGAGAACATGTCTTTCTTGCTTTTGTTTCTACTCATCACCTCCCTGCTGACCACCTGAGCTCGGATGTAGCCTTCCCTCCTCTCCTGGCTGTACACGTGACTGCTGGCCTCGCTCACTTGCTGTACACAACGCTCTATACTCTGGGTGTGCGAGGGCCAGGCAGGGACATGCATGGGGTTGTCCAGGAAAGCTCTGACTTGAACATTGGTGAGGTTGCAGGTAAGAGGGGGCTCACTGCCAGCCTGGATGTTATCCAGATCTATGAGATCAGTGAGGGTCTTGGCACCTAGATTGGACTTCAGGAGTCTTCCTGACCCCTGAAGGAATCGTCAAATTTCAACTGATCTGTCAGCACCCAGATCCTCATAAAGTCCTAAAATCCAAGATCTTTTGGACTGCCACTCTTCTCTCCTCCTCATCCTTACTGCAGAGCATTGTTCGTAGAACTGCTCTGGATGAAAGCATTACGCTACTCAGGAAGATCTCCAACAGTCTGCTCCACAATCTGAAATTAACCTTCCTTGGCTGACTCCCTCAGGAGCTCAAGGAAGAGAACATGCCTCGGACCTGGAGAATGTGATGGACTTGACCTTTGGTGTTGAACCAATTTGGCAAGTAGACACCACGATGAATTGGACAATAAGTCTCAGGTTGTGAAGCTGGTTCCCTTTCAGTTTATGATGAGCCACCCAAATTCTGCAGAACCTGAGAGCCGTTGTGAGCCACCTAGAATGTGAGACTGGACCTATCTGCAGGTAAGCAAGTCTATCAGGCATGACCCCAGTTTTGATGGCACTGCAAATCATGTAACCATAGTACTGGTCAGTACTCAGGTCTGGTCAGTACTCAGGTCGTCAATGACAGTATGTGCAAGCTCAACGAGTGGAGGGCCAACTGTGATATTTTCAAAGCTCGGATTTATTTCTAACTCAGTGGCAGAGTCCATCATCTTGCCAAGAGGACCAGACCATCTGTTGTTTGAAAGAGTCTTGCCATCCAGCTCCTGGATCAGATGTCTGAGTGGCAACTCGTTGGTGTGGAGGTCACAAACAATCCAGACCAGCTTCCTCCCAATCTTCCGCTCTATCCACTGTATGACCCCCCCCTTGCCACCCTGTGTTCGTGTTGGTGCTGTCCCCTCCAATGGCCTGCAGGGTCTGGTCTACGTTCCTCTCTCTGAGCCAGTTCACAATGTTATCTGCCACTATCTCAACTGGTTTCCTGATGTCATCTTTCTCTGGAGTGAAATGCCACAAATACTTCCCTCCTGGTTCACTGCAGCAGGAGTAGTGTTCCTCCTTCACCATGGCAGGGAACAACTTGTCAGAATCTCCAACTTTCATGAACACTTTTAGTGTCATCCCTTCTCCCATCAAAGAACAAACAATTGATTCCATTTTCTCTTATCCCCTTATCAAATTCCTCTTCTATTACTGACAAGTTTCTCCTGAGCTCTCCTTACTTTGTTATGATCTATCACCAGGTGAACATCATCAGGTGTTATCAAACCACCGTCAATCCAGGCAGCTGTTGCTATCTCTGCAGTTTCTCTGAGACCAGTGTGGTGTCGCATGCTGGCCAGAGCTATGCTCGATATCTTTCCTATTTCGAATCTTATGCCTGGAAGGTTTGGTATCATTATTTTCTGGGTTAGGGACAAAGTCACCATTCTCCTGGTCAGCACTCGGATCAGCCATGGGGAAGTCATTAAACTCTGAATCAACTTGACTCCAATCATCGGCCTTTTTTACCTCACCCTGGGCCTTCTCAAGTCTCTTTTCCTCGGCAACTCTTCTCCTCTTCTGTCTCTCTGTGGCAGCCTCCTGTCTCTTGGACTCCGGAATATCGTGGCTAGAAATCATGAGAGCCCCTATACTGCTAGTCTTCTCTCTCTGTGCTTTGACAAATGCCAGTTCGATCACAGGAATCTTCAGTTCACGCTTGCAAATACAGGAGATGTGGGCCTCGGATTTACAATCACGATCGCATCCAAACTCAGGACAGAGAACATTTGGGCACTTGCAAGTAATTATGTCAAATAACTGGTCCAGTTGCTTGGCAAAGCTGTCCTTAACTGCAAGTTTTCCTCTCCCAAGAGAGATATCTCTTGCCTTTTCCCAACTGGCTAGCAGTCTCTCACTAATCTTCTTCTGACTTGTTATGACTGGAGGCTTGAACTGAGCGTTAGCCAGAGTGTACTGTTCCAAGACAGCTTTGGTCATATCACTGGCAATGTCTTTGTTTGTGTAAGTTCTTTGGTTCTTTTCACTAATTTGCCTGATTAAAACACCGTATCTCAAAGCATCTCTCAATGTAGGCAACTCCGACTTCAGGAGCTCTCTCCCAGACCCAAGATAGTGACGGAGATGGCTGGATTTTTGGTTCCTCGTCCTGACACAAGCAGCCATCGCAAATATTATCAACTTATAAATGCATCAGAATCTGAAACACAAAAAAATATTGTTAGTTGGGTTGTTAAAGAATGAAGTCAGAAAGCAATGTTCACTATTTAATTGTAATGCACTAATGCAGCTGTACGTTAGATTTTCGATAAATTTCACGCTAAAACTTACCTAGCAAAAGGTTGCAAAATATTGAAACTGAAATTATTTTCTGTTTATATACACTAAAATCTACCAAAAAAGTGATGGGCCATTAGTTTTAGCTGATCTTCCCTCCTATGACACACCCTACTATAGCATTGACAGTTTATTTCTAATACCCTCTTCTGTGAACACAATGTGGGTCAGTGCTGTGTCGAACCATCTGTCCTCAAACGCAGGAAGATTAATCGCATCCTCTCTTGTGAACACCGAGGAAAAGAAGCTTTTCAATGCCTCAGCTTTATCCTGGTCAGAATCTGCGAAACTACCATCGTCAAGCCTGAGGTCTGATACTCCTACTCGCGTTTTTAATTTCGACTTTGCATAGATTTGGGTTGTGGTTTGATATCGAACTATCTCACTTGTTAACACTTGCCTGAATGAGTGTAGGGTTGTCGCTGGTAACTTTGATGAAGCTGTTTGAAATATTAGGTAATCTCACGGCGTGTCACCTTTGATACAGTCGTAGATTGGTTGATAGTTGAAATCGTCACAGCTTCCCTGGGTTGCACTTATAATTATCTTAGCTTGTAAGTTACACAAATGCACACAGGTTCTGTTATCTTCACTTGTTGTTCCTTGATTTAATGTAAGCACACGTGGTGATTTTCTAGTTATATTGGATAGTCTGATAGTTACAAGGTTGATGTTGACAGACTACTGAGCATTAGCTATTAGCTTGTAATTAGCTGATATAATTAGAGAGAGATACAGCCTGGGGAGCTAAGCTCACAACACATCTCTTTGGTACGGTGTCTGGCTGTGTACTGTGGAGAACTGTGGGAAACTGTGTGAACTCGTTGACCTCTCTGCGTCGGGTTGTTGGAGAGTAATCTATACGTCAACACAGACATAAAATCTACACAGGCCTACTCTCACATGGAGCGATGAGAAATAGATTTATGGGTTGTAACCCGAGAATGTGTGAAACGAATAAACTGTTCACCTTAGGAAGGGTGACAGAACAAAGCTTAATGTAACTGTATGCTGAATAGTCTGGTTGTTAGAATGTATATAATGAAGTACTTAGCCCATATTTATATAATATTAATTGATAGCGGCTAGAACAAAAACTCCTTTGGGTTTGACTTGACCTCGCTTGCAACCAGCTTCTGGAAGTCCTTTTCAGCCCTTCTGCACTCTATCTTTGTTTGGTTTCTGGCTCTTGCATACATCCTCCTGTCCTGCTCGTCATTTGACCCAACCCACATCTTGAATTTCTGGGTTTTCTTCTTAACTTTGTCGACCGCCACGTGGTTCATGTGTAGGGATCCCCTCGTATTCCTAGAGGCACTGGGTTTGGTCTTGGGTATATATTTATCGATCAAATGGGTCACTTTTCTAGTTATGATATTCAGTGTAGTGTCTGCGTTCTTGTGCCTTAATGAGTCAGGCCAGTTGATACCCCTCATCTCTTCCCTCATCCCGTTGTAATTTCCCTTGTAATATTTGCACCTTGGCATCACCTTATCCTGAACTAGGTAACAGTTAAATCTGAATGACAACACTGTGAGCTTATATACACGTCCACCGCCAGAAGTAAGCGTCCTGTTGGCTTGGCCGACCCCCCAACCCCGACCCCCCCTTCCTCGCAGTCCAGACGGCTAGACTTGTCAGAGAAACTCGTCGCGGGATCGGCTATCAGCGACAAACAGCAGTGGTAGTTGTAGGGGAGAGTATCCACTACAAGTGTAACCGTGGGTAGACCGTGTCTGAATGTCATAATATGTACGTCTGTGAACGATTAGCAAACATAGCTACCTCAGGTAGTACTGAGCACATCATTGTCATTCCTAAAAAAAAACCTTTAATTCATATTACGCAACATAACATTCAAATCCACCGCGCTGGTAGAATCTCACTCTCAGAAAACGGGAATCGTTGATAAAGACTAACTCACCTAATGAATGTTATGGAATTATTTGATGAATTGTACCCAGCTATGGGTATATAATATTAATTGTATGTATTCATAGCATTAAGGAGAACTCAACGTATCTATAAGATGATTGGGAAAGTCCAGTTGAGCCGGACTAGTGTACTGTAGGACTAAGTGTGGATCAGGGTTTGAAGGTCATACTATTTACGTCTGAGAAGGTGTAGCGAACATAACTTTCGCAGATATTATATGAAAATACATGAGAACAATAATCTGGAAAAAGGATAAATGTTTCAGAACTATGTGAGGTGTTGGAAGTGACCCAGAAACTATACTTGAAAGGAAATGTCTTGTATACATCGGTGTGAACTTAATACACCTCGTATCCTCGGGTGGCGTATACCCACGACATTTACAGTGATTATGTTATGGTCACGTTGACTGCTAGTCTGTTTAACTAATGATTCTTATTAAACTCCACCACCGCAAAGCATGAGACGGTAGCTGTTTAGCAACCCCTGAGGAGGAGACGTGTTTTTCTCATTCGTTTTACGCTCGGGATCCCTCTGTAAGGTCCGCCATTGTGAAGACAGTTGTCAATACGTTGTTTATTCCACTTTTTCCTGCAAGCTAAATCTTGAATTAGTCTGTGTAAATCAACTCAAGTAATTCGCCAGACCTTTGTCAACTGAGGGTCATCCTTGAATGAGTAACAGTTGAGTTGCTTGTAATCTCTGTCATTGTGTGAGTAGCGATCCTGGCAACTCAGGGGTATATATATATATATATATATACCACAGGTAAGGGAGATAGAGCCTCCCCTGACGTGTGCTCTCCCTATTTCCTCCAGTGTGTTATATATATGTATGTTTATATGCTGCCTTTATTGAATATATATATTATATATTATGTTATGTCTTACCAAAGTCAGACAGTGTTTAGGTTTGTGTAAACACGAAATGTGTTAGGCACGTTGTAACCAAGAACAGAATAAACGCCCAGCCAGACCGATCATGTGCTTCTCATTCTCCCATTAAATAACGCAAGATATTACACTGGCGACGAGGATGGGATTCACAAAGTGTTGGTGAAGTCCTTGAAGAGAGGATAGTGACCACTTAAGGGAAGGCTACTCTGAACCTGGAGAATTTAAGTGAAGAGAGCAACCATGGCTGGCGTCAGTGGATACATCGGACGATTGGGGGAGTATGATGCAGACAAGGAAGATTTCACATCATATTGTGAGAGAATGGACTTCTTCTTTCTGGCAAATGAATTAATGGACGACGGTGGTGATGCTCAGAAGAAGAAAGCCCTTCAAGAGAAAAGGAAAGCAATCTTTTTGACAGAGGTAGGAGCTAATGTTTATTCTATTCTGGTCAATCTGCTTACTCCAAACAAACCCAAGGACTCCTCACTGATTCAGATTACCAAGATCCTGAAGCAACATTTTGATCCTGCTCCACTTGAGATTGCTGAAAGTTACAGATTTGGCACCAGAGATAGAGGTAAAGATGAATCAGTAAGTAATTATATAGTAGCTTTGAAGAAGTTATCCATTCACTGTAACTTTGGACAGTTCTTAAACCGAGCTCTAAGAGACAGGTTTGTAATAGGCCTGAATTATGAAAAAATACAGAATAAGTTAATGAACACCACTAACTTAACTTTTGAAAGTGCATGTCAGATAGCTACAAGCATGGAATTGGCCGAGAAAAACACGAGAGAATTTGTTCCCAATGCTGGTAGTGAAACAGTTAGCAGTAGTGGCTCAGTGTGTAAAGTAACTGTAACTAAAAGGAATAAGTGTACCACAAAACAAGGAACACATGCTGATTTAAAATGTAAGAGGTGCCGAGGGAAACATAAAAGCTTTCAATATAAGTTCAAGAATTCAAAATGTTACAATTGTCAACGTATTGGAAATATTGCTCCTGCCTGTAGAAGTGATAAAGGTAGAGTATATGCCGTTGAAGGTGAAGAGAAGGAAATGAAACACAGTATTCATGAGAGTGTTAGTAATTTTGCATCTGATAATGATGAGAGTGCCCATGTGTTTACTATTTACACCAGTCGTGAAGAGAAAGTTAAACATAGGTATAATGTGGACTTGTGTATTAATGACACAACTGTAATCATGGAAATGGATACTGCAGCTGATTTCTCCATAATGAGAAAAGATATGTATGAGAAACTATTTGCGCATGTGCCTTTAGAAGACTCAGGTGTCAAGTTGAGAACTTATACTGGAGAGATTTTGAACACAGAAGGTAAATTAGAGTGTGAGGTAAAGTACAAAAATCAGAATTTAAAGTTGCCATTAATTATAGCCAGTTATGTGAATAGACCAACTTTGTTAGGTAAGAACTGGTTGTGTGAACTTGAGATGGACTGGAAGGAGATATTTAGTGTTAGAATGTGTAACAGTATTCCAGGTCTTGAGAAATTGCTTGAAAAAAACAAGATTTTATTTGTAAAGGGACAGGATGGTATAAAGGGTTATGAAGCTCATATCACCATTGACAAATATGTTACACCCATTTATGCTAAGTCCAGACCTGTTCCTTATGCATTGAAAGGTGAGGTTGAGAAGGAATTAGACAGACTTGTGAGTGAGGGAATTATTGTGAAAACCGCCAAGAGCAATTGGGCTGCTCCAATAGTAATTGTACCTAAAGCTGATAAATCTGTTTGACTATGTAGTGATTATAAAGTTACCATTAATCAAGCTGTTGAGGATGAGCAATATCCCTTACCCACATCTCAAGATTTGTTTGCTGCACTAACAGGTGGAACCATTTTCATTAAGTTAGACTTGTCCCAAGCATATGCTCAGGTCTCTGTTGATGCTGAAAGTCAACAGTACCTTACCATCAACACTCATAAAGGATTGTATAAGTTCAAAAGGTTGCCTTATGGTGCTAAAAGTGCACCAAAGTTATTTCAGTGCATCATGGACAAAATTCTTGTGGGTCTTCCCAATGTGTTATGTTTTCAGGATGATATCCTTATTGTTGACAGTGACATCCAAAATCATGTCAAAACCCTAGCCACAGTATTCGAAAGATTGTTGGCACACAATGTCAGGCTCAACAAGAGCAAATGTTCATTCCTAGCTAAAGAAGTAACTTATCTTGGCTACAAAGTGAATGCAGAAGGGCTGAGACCTGTAGAAGATAAAGTAGGAGCCATAGTAAATTTACCTGCTCCAAAAAATGTCAGTGAATTGAAAGCTTTCCTAGGTATGATACAGTATTATTCAAGGTTCTTGAGTGGACTTTCATCAGTTTTAGCCCCTTTGCATGAACTATTAAAGAAAGGGATACCATGGAAATGGAACAGTGCAACTCAGAAGTCATTTGAAGATTGTAAAGCTGCTCTGTCTAGTACTGATGTTTTGGTCCACTATGATACCAGTAGAACACTAAAGCTTGCTTGTGATGCATCGAGCTATGGATTAGGTGCTGTCATAAGTCACATAATGGATAACGGTGAAGAAAGACCCATTGCATATGCCTCGAGAGCTCTTACCCAAAGTGAGAAAAATCATGCACAAATAGAGAAAGAGGCTTTGTCTATCATATTTGGAGTAAAGAAATTTCACCAGTATCTATATGGGAGGAATTTTGTTTTAATAACTGATCACAAGCCTCTCTTGGCAATTTTGGGTCCTAAATCACCTGTTCCTACACTTGCTGCAGCAAGAATGCAGAGATGGGCTTTGATATTGTCGGCATATGACAATGAGATACAGTACAGACGTTCAGATGATCATTCCAATGCAGATGCTTTGTCAAGGTTGCCATGTAGTGGATCAAATGATGGAGTAGAGCCTAAGGTTTATGCTGTAACCATGATAGCAGAAGATTTTCCAGTCACCTCCGGAATGATTGCTCATGAAACTAGGAAAGATGTTGTATTAGGAAGAGTCCTGGAGTATACACTAAATGGATGGCCAGAGATTTGTCCATCCTTAGACTTTCAACCGTATCATTTAAGGAGATGTCAATTTTCAGTAGAACAGGGATGTGTGTTGTGGGGTATGAGAGTGTTAATTCCACAGTGTTTTAGAGGGCAAATTTTGAATGAACTGCATTTTGAACATCCAGGTATATGTGCTATGAAAGCACTAACCAGAAGTTTTGTGTGGTGGCCTAAACTGGATGGTGAAATAGAAATGATGGTACGTGAGTGCTCTGTTTGTCAGAATGTTAGGAGTATGCCACCCAGCACACCTTTGAAAACCTGGAAATGGCCTACCCGTCCCTTCCAAAGAGAACATATTGACTTCTGTGATAAGGGAACAGACAAATTTCTTGTATTAATTGATAGTCATTCAAAGTGGATTGATGTTAAGCACATGTACAGTACTAATGCTGGTAGCACCATTGATGAATTAAGATTAATATTTGCCGAACTTGGAATACCAGAAGAGGTAGTTTCTGACAATGGTCCTCCATTCCAATCATCAGAGTTAAAAAACTTCATGAGATTCAACGGTGTAAAGCATGTACTGACCCCACCCTATCATCCTGCTTCTAATGGTGCAGCTGAGAGATCAGTTAGAATTGTAAAGGAAGCACTTTCCAAGCAGGTAATTCAAGGAACTGTAGGAAAATCAATGAAACACAGACTAGCAAATTTCTTACTCAGATACAGAACCACGCCACATAGTGTGACAGGATGTACTCCTGCAGAGTTAATGGTGAAGAGACAGTTGAGAACAAGATTAAGTTTAGTTAAGCCAAGTCTGTTTGAAGTTGTAGAGAGGAAATAAGCTCAACAAAAAATGTATCATGATAAGAGTTCCAGTGAAAGAGTGTTCAAGGTAAATGAGAGGGTGAGAGTTAAGAATATGGCTTAAGGTTATGGTGCTGTACATGCAAAGTGGATAACTGGTGTCATTGACAAGGTATGTGGATCTAGGACATATTTAGTGAAATGTGGTAACTCTTTGAGATATGTTCATGTGGATCACATCATTCAGGCACATGACGAGATGAATGTAGCACCAGGACATGATGATAAACTTGACACAGTTTCAGATGATCATCATCATGATGATGTCAAAGATGATGTTTCCCAGCATCCACTCACTGTGTCAAATGATTGTAGTGATGATATGTCTGTCACTGATAATGCACAGAGTGCAAGTGAAACCCCTGTAAAACTTGATGGAGGGAATAGTCCTAGAAGATCAAACAGAGTTAGGAGACCTGTAATTAAATTAGACCTCTAATTATCTGAATTGTGAACAGGTCTTTCAAAACTGTTTAGTTAGGAAGTTATATTTGTTGTGTTCTATTCCCTTCTTCCCTGCCATAGGTAATTCTGCAAGTTTTGTTTATTTAGGATTTGTAGCAGCCATGCTCTCTTTTGAAAGGGAGAAATAGTGTTTTATATATATGTATGTTTATATGCTGCCTTTATTGAATATATATATATTATATATTATGTTATTTCTTACCAAAGTCAGAAAGTGTTTCGGTGTAAACACGAAATGTGTTAGGCACGTTGAAACCAAGAACAGAGAATAAACGCCCAGCCAGACCGATCATGTGCTTGTCATTCTCCCATTAAATTACTCAAGATACTACATCCAGGTATGTTGATGTGTTCCCAAGCCATTCAGTTTGATTCAGCCAAGTTTAGTGAATATCAGTGTTCATCAGTGTTCATGCTTCAACAGTTGAATTGTCATTCGCCCAGTGTACGAAGTAATATAACGTAAATGTAATCTGTCGTTTCCAGACAAGAGATTTGTTGCGATTGTGTTGTTCATGCTTCCGCCCCCTGACGTGTGCTCTCCCGTTTGCCTCCAGATCCAATTGTGACTCTTGGATCACTCAACAACTGCCCCGGATTCACTAGATACCCAGCAGGGATCAATATATGAAACGATGGCACCGATTCGGCATGATTAATCTGCTCCACTGCTTCGTGTAGCCAGACCCCAGACTCGCCATGTGTCTGGCTACCACCGACCACAGCAACGGTCGTGAGCCCCAGTATCCTACCCTGGAACGCTCCCTGGAAGTTATTTGTCCACAGAGTATGTTGTAATATGTATGTTGGGGATAATTAGTTGGAAATAATTATCCCATGTTGGGTAGTGGACCCATGTATCTGCTGGTTTCCGTATTAACGTGTATGTTGTGAGTGCATCTCATATGCACTACCAACAGTCAGTAAGTTGTGTAAAATACCTTGTAATGTGTGAAAAGTAAAGTTGTCCAATTGGGACTAGGAGAAAAGTCTTGTAACTGTAATGAGATGTACCACTCGAAGATTTGGGTTAAGTAGAAGTACCCACTTGGAGTGGCAGTAAAGTAATCTACAAGGAGTTGCCATGTACTATAGGGGGCAGGGTAAAAACACTTTTATTTGAGTTGCAGGCTGCACTTTTCAGGCATCGTTTGTATGGCTGTAACAAACACCTGTGCAAAATTTCATGCCATTTCATGCATACTTACCCTGCCTCATAGCGAACGACTTTTTGTCAACTTTTAGTGTATACCAAAAATTAGGTGTCATTTAATGTTTTCCAGGATAATGATAAATTTTACATGGGTGACATCGATTTAATTCACATGTTATTTTACAGGTACACCCTATAGAAAATCATTACAAGTTCATATTGAAATTCATTTTTGTGCGGAACCTTGGCATCATTTTCCTAGACAATAATCTTTGCCTAATATATCCATCTCTCGATTCGTATCCCGTCACTTCAGTGCAAGCTTCAGTCATCACTTTTATACCTCTCTCGACCGCCTGAGTGCTGTTTGGCCACTTGGGCACCACTAATGGTGTCTCAAGAATGTCATTAACTTGTAGATTTGACAGAGAAGCAATGTAAGGAGGCTCAGTCTTGAGTTCATTCCTCCAGTTAATCATGGAATGATAGTTTTTTGCTTGCCACTTTAGTTTCGGAGTCACCACCTTTCTCATGTTGACTACAGGAGGCACATCCTCATTCCCATCTCCATCTTTACCCTTCTCATCAGTATAGTTTAACAAATTCTCGTCAACAGCAGCATCAGAATCTTCCTCCTCCTCTTCAGATCTGCCAGTGCATTCTTCCTTTTGCTGATTCTCCTTTCTAATTTTTCTTATCATTGAGACAGCTTTTTCTCTAACAGTCATGTCCTCATCTGCACACATACCAAGAAGAAGTTGATCTGTGTGGGCGAAGTATGCATTTCTCTGGACAGCCTTCTTCACTATCGTCTCCTCCTCACTATTCAGGTGTTTCATATATAGCAGGGACTGGAATACGTTCCTTGAGCCGTGTGTTACGTAAGGGTGTATCTTGATGTAAAACCACATTGGAGCACTGAACTTTATTATTGTAATGACAATTCTTTTCAACTCATGGCTGGGTCTTGATGTTGCTACATACAGCCTGAGGATTCTACTCCATAAGGTGTTCCACCTTGACACACAGGGAGGACCTGGCTCAATAGCAGCCAAGTCATCTTCAACAACACCTGTGATAACTCCTTTACAAATCCTATACAGGTATTTCTGATCCCAGGACAGATCTTTCTCCACTTCATCATTAAACACAGGGAAATCAGGGAAACTAACTGGCTGGAAGGCGACAACTGGAAGCTCAGACAAAGACTCCTTGATCTGCTTTCCAATGGGACCACGCCAATGCTCAGGACCACTTGGTTTACCATCATAGTGATAAAAAACTGCGCGGAAAGGCAGCTCATTTCCGTGAAGCTGACATATGAAATAATGGAGCGGGTGACCAAGTAACATTTCAAGATGATGAATGATTCCATTTTCTGATCCTACATTTACATTGGTTCCATCACAACCAACACACACAATGGGCTGCTGGGTTAGATTTTTCTCCACCAGAAACTTGTGAATAGTTTTGGCAATCTGCTTTCCGTGTCCAGTCTTGGAAGTCACATGTGGTGATCCTGCGGTGTGAACTGCTTAACGGTAACTATTTGAATAATTTCAAGTGCGCCAACTTACCCAGGTCTCCCCTACATTACAGTACAGTAACACAACATTGAGAAATGAAATGAGAAAAGGCTGATAATCAATATAGACATAGCACCATACTCATCTGCAACAAGACAACTTAAACGAAATAAGAGATATGAAAAAAAAGTTGATAAACACTGAACAGAACATTGCACCGCCACAGCGGCTGTTTGGCTAGTACTGTAGATAAATTTAAAAATTTCAGTAGAAAATGCGGCAGACTAAACCTCGACATATCAGCTTCAAATTTGGCATGGAGTCTTAGATATGTATAAAGAACAATGCCTGAAGAGTGCAGCTTTGAGCAAAATTTCACTGCCCCCTAATGTACTATGTATTGTGAGTAGAGCCAAGGAACTGGTCCTGCTAGGTAATGTAATGTAACACCAGTATGGTTGTGTGCAGTAAGAGTGTAAGATCTGAGTAATTGCTGTTGAGTAGAAATAAGAAATACTGAGTCTGCAATAAGCCCAGGAGTTGAGCCTGATAGTTATATGTTAATAATATCTATTTTCCCTTTGATTTCATATTAATAAACCTGTTCTTAGAGTATTTTAGGAGTATTCATTTCTCCCACAGTAGTTACCTTTATTTCCGTCCAATTGACTTGACACCAGAATTACCATACCCATGTACCTAGACCCTCGTCCATGCTACCAAAAAGAACTAAGGTTATGCAGTAACCAATGAAGTAAGTAAAAGGAACATATGAAGGAACTGAGTAAGAGTAGGAACTAAGACAAGAGAAGTAAGTAAGATAAGGGTGGTGTAGGTGTTGAAAAACGCGCACCCTTACAATCAGAGAATCTTATGTCTGTGTTCAAGTTGTGTCATGTGTGAGGGGAGGATCCCTAATTACAGTTTTAAGTGAAGTGGATATACCCACGCTATGAACATTCGGCTTTTGTTTCAAGGTGGCGTCCCTTGCACCCGGACTCCAGGTGTGGGTTGATGATATAACCCAATTAATTTCCCCAAGAACGGTCAAACCCGAACCGTATTCTAGTATGTAAGTTAGGATTAAAATAAGTATTTATAAGACATGAGGTTACAATATATGGGAAAGTGTTCATGTGGGAACCATAAGAAATCAAAGGGAAAATTAAAGATTGGAAACTGTAGGCCTAAACAAAGAGGATCAGGGGGGCATCGGCCTTCAGATGTGCTTGCTCCTTTCATCAACCCAGGTCAGTGAACTTCATCCGATTGTATTCAGCCCTAAAACAAGACTTATAGCAGTTATAATACCTTAAACCTTTGCCTGATGTAGAAAGTGAAATAGTAATGTTAGGATGAGTAATACGGCCCATCAGGCATTATTTCTGAGACGTGCTTGCTCCTTTCATCAACCCAGGTCCCCGCGCGCTCTGACTCACCAGAACGGCGGCCATTACCCCCGTGAGCGTCCCTCCATGTGAGATGGCTACCCCCAGCTATGCTAATCCACTGTGAACCTGTGGATTCCCGGCATACCAACACACATGAGTAGGAATACATAATGAAGTACGTGAGAAACTCCGAGGTCGTCACTTGGAGCGACCTATAATACCAGGCGTAGAAACAGTACTGGTATGTCTCTTGATGAAACCCTCGTCTCTACCCACCGAGGGTGGTGTTTGAACGAGGTGCCTGATATGTGTACCTAGAAATTACAAGGAGTCCCATACTTGCAGGTGTGGAGTATGACAAGTGTGGTGAGCTGGTGCTACAGGGAGGTGAGATGGTGTTACTATGTATGATGACCTATGGTGCTATATTCCATACAGGTGGAGCAGTCTGACGTGTGAAGCGTTATTGAAAGAAGGGTAACCAAAATCATCTTTGTTCTTCTGAGGAAGGCCAACTCATTTGTATTTTACCGGAATGCAGTATGTTTTATAAGGAATAAATTAGTTAAGACATGTTATGGTTTCACACTTCTTTCCCCTTATCGATCTGGTCATTGAAAAACCTAACCCAATGCCTAGTCCACTCTGCACGCTACCTAACAAGCTACATACTGCCCAGAGGGGGTCTGGTGGCAGCAACCTTTAAAATTAAGACTATAGTTAAGTTATCCCCTTAGACTTAGTTACCCCAGAATCTGGCAGTATAAGGTATCAGATGAAAATATATGAGAACTGTAACCGCCAGTCAGGCGGTTAAAGGATATTCAGACTCCTTAAGTTGGACACAAACATTATAATTCGGTCAAACCTGTTGAATACAATTCATATAGTATTTCAAATAAGTCATACATAGGCACTCCTACATAAATGTTTAATCTAATATATATTTACATAACAATCATGGCTATGTAGTCTAATCTTAACACTTACAATGAGTACTCAATTTGCCATATTTCTATATTGTCACACTGATAAATGATGCAATGGACACAGTCTACCTGTGTACACAATAAGTACTAGCTAAGCTTACGTGTTGAACGTCTAGAGAGAAGCCAGGGTAGGTGTTGACTCTAAGATATGGGTAGCTATACTGAAATGCCCACCCTATAGCCTGGCCCCGTGGCTGGTCAGCTATGGCTGAGTCAGGTGATTATAATTATACATAAACAAACTCCCTTCACACCCTCCAACCTCCTTCTAGGCCTCTCATCTCCACCATCTTCGTACTCTACATACTACATACGGGCAGGCACACCCAATAAACATAACATGACTTACAGCCTAACATAATGTTTGTTTGTGTGTTTGCTGCTTGCAGTAGCACCCACTCCGTTGAGCGTTCACGCTCAAAACCATGTCAGGCCTTTGATACTTAATGCTTTGTCACGTTCTTGTGACCATGCTGCCCTCAGGCTGATGGTATTCAACTATAATTTTGTCACGTTCTTGTGACTATGCTGCCCTCAGGCTGGTGATATTTAACTTTAATTTTGTCACGTTCTTGTGACCATGCTGCCCTCAGGCTGATGGTATTCAACTTTAATTTTGTCACGTTCATATGACTATGCTGCCCTCAGGCTGGTGGTATTCAACTTTAATTTTGTCACGTTTCTGTGACCATGCTGCCCTCAGGCTGGTGGTACTTATCAGCTCCTTAGGACATCTCGGTCCTTTGACGTTCAGACATCACTGTCTTCATGTGTGGATACCCAATTCATTCTCCTGGCCGACTCCGTCAGCCCTTTCCATTGCTCCCTCCAACAAGCATAATTTTGTCACAGGTCGCAACATTGTGGACGTCGTCGTCTTAACCACTGCCTGTCGTACAAGTCTATCCTCGCCAGCCTTGACTTCCATCACTCGACCAAGGTGCCATTTGTTGAGTGGACTATTTGCTTCTGCTATAATGATTAGGTCACCAGGGCGAAAGTTGTGCCGTGGTCTGGAATGCACTTGTCGAGTTCTGAGTTGAGGGAGGTACTCCGTCAGCCAGCACTTCCAAAATTGATCTGCAAGGTACTGGACATGCTTCCACCTTCTGCGGTATGATTCGCCTATTGGCCTTCCACCTAAGGGAAGATTACTCTTTTGACTTAAGTGCAAAAGATCAGCAGGAGTGAGAGCCTTTGGTTCATTTGGAGTGTTTGGAACCGAGGTGATTGGCCTCTCGTTAACTATGGCTTCCACTTCACAGAACAGTGTTTGCAGACGTTCATCGTCTAAGACTTGTGAGCCCACAATCGCCTGCAGAACCTTCTTTACTGTGCGAATCTGCCTTTCCCATACTCCCCCCATGCATGGGGCAGCTGGTGGATTGAAGACCCAGTCAATATCTGCTTTCAGTAAGGCACCTCTGAGTTTGTCATCTTTCTCCCAAATTTTTCACTGCCAGTTTGGGCTCTTTGGCTGCCCGTACCAGGTTTGTCCCATTATCCGACCTAATACCCTCTGGTGTACCTCTGTGTCGTGAGAACCTTGTTATTGTGTTAAGGAAGGCATCTGCGTCTAATGAGGCCAGACTTCTAGATGAACAGCCCTAATAGTTAGACATGTAAACAGACATCCCCAGCGCTTGACCTGTTTCCTCCCTACCTTGATAATGAATGGACCAAAACAGTCCGTTCCAGTGTAAGCAAATAGAGCCTTCCCAGGAGTGACACGATCTATTGGTAAGTCAGCTTGCCTTTGACGCCGACTTCTCCAGTTGTTCCGTCGGCACACTACACAGCGTCGTATGATTCTATCAAGTAAGCGTCTGCCCTGGGGAATCCAATACCTTTGCCTCACACACGCCATCGTGTGTTCTCGTCCGGCATGTCCGGCTCTCTCTTCGTGCATCTCCCGCACTATGATTTCGGTGATGTGGTGGTCTCTAGGCAGCAAGATTGGCTCCTCACCACTTCGCCCAAGAAGGGTTACTTTAATTCTTCCCTTTGATCTGAGCAACGTTAGCTCGTCCAAGTAAGGTTCCAGTTTATATAGCTTATTGTCCTTCAGCAGCTCACCTTTTATGACAGTTTGGATTTCTTTCTCATAAGCCTCTTTCTGCACCAATCTTATAATTGTCTGCTCATCCGCCTGTAGTTCCTCAGTGCTTAGCCTCTTCAGTTTGAGGCGCAGGTCTGCGGTCCTTGTACTGGATCCAAGCCACCAAATGAACCTTTTAATCCATGTCACCCCTTTCACCAAGCGGTACTGTGATGAGTACCTGAGCCACAGTTTGGCGAGGGACCACTTTGACTGCTCGCTCACTGCCAGAGCAACTATAGATCTCTGGTGTACTTCTCGTTTCACCTCCAGTAAGTCGTTCAGAACTGCTGGCAGTTCCTTTCCCTTTGGCGACCGTTCTTCAACACTGAGTAGAAAGTCAGGACCTCGTATCCACCGAGACCCTGCAACCAGGTCCAGGACAGGTAATCCCCTAGTTGCACCATCTGCTGGGTTCAGAGATGTGCCGACATGTCTCCACTGGTCAGTTCTTGACAGCTCTTTTATGACTGCTATCCTGTTGGCTACAAACGTTTGAAATCGTCTGCTCGAATTGGCGATGCACTGCAAGACTAGCATGCTATCCGTCCAAAATTAAGATTCGTGTATGGTCATGGTCATTTCTCGGCGAATCGTTAGATCAGCGTTCACTGCCAGGACAGCTGCACAACGTTCCAGCCTTGGTATTGTCAGTTGCTTGAGTGGGGCCAGCTTGGCCAGTCCGTACACGAAAGAGCACTGGATACTTCCGCCCGAGTCTACCATTCTCAGATAGGTCACCGCACCATAAGCAGCCTGCGATGCATCGCAGAAGGTGTGCAGCTGTGCTGAGATGATTTCTTTAGCACATGTTGTTTTTAGGCATCTGGGTACACTTAATTTCCCTAGGTGGGCCAGTTCTCCTAGCCAGGTGCTCCAGGTCGTGTGATTAACAGCCGACAAAGGTTCATCCCACCCTAATCTACGCCTGCATTCACACTGAAATGATATTTTAGCCCTGATGATGAATGGGCCACGAACCCCAGTGGGTCATAAATTGAACTGACCAGGCTAAGTACTCCTCTCCTGGCCGCTGGCCTTGAGTTTGATTGCACCTTGATGGCGAGCTGATCACCTTCCAGGAGCCACCTAACCCCCAGGGCTCGCTCCATTGGCAATTTGTCTTGCCTCAGATCAATTTCCTTCAGTGCATTTTGCCTCTCCTCCGGTGGGATGGTAGCCAACACTCCTTTGTGATTACTGGCCCACTTAGTTAAGCGAAATCCTCCACACGCCAACAGTCTTCGAAGCTGACACGCTAACATTGATGCTTCATTTGTCGAGTCCAGCGACATGAGCAGGTCGTCAACGTAGAAGTTGACTTCCGCTTGCGCCACCATGTCGGGAAACTCGGATCTGTGGTCTTGAAATGTGCGCCGGAGAGCGTAAGTTGCACATGAAGGGCTCCACACCCCACCAAAGATGTGCACCTTCATCCTGTAAGTTACTGGCTCTCTACTCAGGTCCCCATTCTCCCACCAGAGGAATCTTAACGCATCTCGATGTTCTGGCGCTACATGGATTTGATGGTACATAGCCTCCACGTCTGCCATGACGGATGTAGTTCCTTGGCGAAACCTAAACAGGACTCCAAGTAATTTGTTGTTGAAGTCTGGACTTTGTAGTACCTGGTCGTTCAGCGATGTCCTTTTGTGTTTGGCTGCACAGTCAAAAACTATGCGTTCTTTGTTTGGCTTATTTGGGTTCAACACCGGTGATGAGGCAGATTCCAGACCAGTCCAGTATCTGACTCCAACTGGCACTTAGGCACTGAATCAGCATATCCTTCAGCAAGCAGTTTATTTATTTCCTCTACGTATCCTTGTCGCAGCCGTGCGTCCTTGGATAGTCTCCTTCGAAGCCCATCTAGTCGACGCTCCGCCACTGCCGTGTTGTTTAGGAGTTCCGTGTTCTCATTACGGAACGGTATGGGAAATTGGTAATGACCATTAGTTTTGATGCCTGTCTCTGACCGTAGCCTCAACACTTTTTGTCCTCAAGTGAATGAGCTGCTGACTGCAAGGCTCCTGTGTCACCTTCCAGCACCCAAAAAAGCTTAACTTGTCTTTCTAGACGGGTTTCAGGACTCACGACAGTTTCGGTCATCAGGCTGTAAGGGCGCGTGTTTTCCAACACCTACACCACCCTTATCTTACTTACTTCTCTTGTCTTTAGTTCTTACTCTTACTCAGTTCTTTTGGTAGCATAGACATTCTTTTGGTAGCATGGTCATTCTTTTGGTAGCATGGTCAGTTTTTGGTAGCATGGTCATTCTTTTGGCAGCATGGTCATTCTTTTGGTAGCATGGTCATTCTTTTGGTAGCATGGTCATTCTTTTGGTAGCATGGTCGAGGGTCTAGGCACATGGGTATGGTAATTCTGGTATCAAGTCACTTGGACGGAAATAAAGGTAAAATACTGTGGGAGATGTATAGATATGTAAATACCAAGAGATGTGAACACGCCTGACGCCAAGACTCTGTTACCAATCATTGTACCATTTATTCACATGTCTGTATTACTACATATTATTATAGCATGTCTGATATCTATGCTTATGTCTAATGCCTATGTCCACTTACTATGTCCCGATGTACTATGCCTGTACCGCGCTAGTCGAGTAATTAGAAGACCCCATTTATTGTCCTAGTAATGTCTAGCAACTCTCCTTGCCTAGCTAGCTAATTTCCCTCAGATCGGCTTCGGCCTGCCTACGACGAGGAGTTCCTTGTGCTGGCTCCTGTTCCTGTACCGGTTGGCTATGACGCCAAGTCTTGTACTACTTATTGAATATATCTACTGCTCGTGCTCTGGAGTTTGAAGAACCTTGTCTAGGATTTCATCACACCACATGGCGCAGTTGAGTAGCTCCAACACGACAGTTGACAAGTTGCAAGAGCCGGCCTGTCTGTTTCCCGGCCTCCTCTGTTTCCCGCCCAGAAGATATACTCCACAGTGCCCCTGGATTTAAAGTGCTTTGTGACCTTGTGAAGTGCCCTAAGTGAAGTGCAGTGCCTTTCATGTCTCTTTGCTATGTTTCTGCGGCCCTACAGGTAGCAGAAACGCTTTCAGCCCAGTTTCCAAGACAGCACTTCCGGCATACATCCTCCATCTGCGCCGGCCCGCAGGCCACTGCCTGCGTCCCCCTTCGACTGAGCCAGTACCGCCAGCTCGCCCGCGCGCGGAGGAATACAGGGACCAGCACCACCGCCGCCAGCCGCCTCCTCTCACTTCACAAATATTACAGTCAGTACTCTTTTACTTGCCCGCCAGTTCCTGCATTTTAGGCAAGTACATTGACGAAAACATAGCACTTCACCTTATTCTCCTTGTCTTTCCCATCGCAACCATACCAAACACGAGATGTCTAACCACGACGATTTGCCGGGAAATTTAGATGAGGATTATGAGGTAGATGAAGCCTCACAGACCCTCCCACCCCCCCTCACGCCTCACACGCCGGGCGCGCCAAATTCAAAGGATGGGAGCCAGGATATACGTCAGTTAATCCACTTCCTACAAGTTTCCCAAGAGAAGGAAGCCCAAAGACGTCAATTAGAGGAGGAAAAACGACGTCAAGAGGAATGGTCAAGACGTCAAGAGGAATTGTCAAGACAGTCAGAGGCATCAGCTTACCGCCTTCAACTTCAACAACAACACCAAGCTGATAACCACAAACTCCTGGGACTATTGGAATTGCTGGCAACGAGGACGACTTCACCAGCTGCCACAACCAATTCGCCAGCTTCAGCCTCTTCATCTATCCTTCAGACAACGCCTCCTCACACGTCACCTATCCCCCTTGGGTATACCTCAGTGCCTTCTCAACCACCTGCTCCAGTCTCAACTCTCGTCGACCTCTCCGTGCCTCCTCCACCGCCTGCCGTCTCGAGTACACCCCTGCACAGCAAGTCTTCAGTTCCCAGTCCCCCACCTCTTCAATCTGATGCAGCATATCAAGTATACCGTCAATGGCGACGTGGTTTCGAAGACTTTGCTGTTATGTCTGACCTCAACCGAATGCCCCCTCATAAACAACTCATCCAATTAAGATCGTGCATTTCCCTCGATGTTCAACGCCTCCTAGAGCACACGCTAGCCATCCCCCTGACTCCCCCAGGTCAGTGACAGAGGTTTTAAACGCCTTGCAGAGTCATTTCCGTGGCCTCCGCAATGAAGCTTTGCGTCGTAGGGAACTGCTATCCTGCAAACAAGCTTCTGGGGAATCATTCTCAGACTTCTATGCACGACTTAAGGACCTAGCAGCCGAGGTGGACCTATGTACAGGCGATCCTGTAACCTGTGCTGAGATCCAGCTCAAGATGATCTTGCTGATGGGTGTACATGACGAGGACCTGCTTCAAAAACTCCTCACCCTCGACGCCGCCTCTTCCCTCACCGACTTCGTCACCTGTTGCAGGTCGTATGAGGCCACAAGAGAGGCTGCCTCAGCTATACACTCATCGCCATCTCAAGTCCACGCCGTCTCCACCTACAAGAGGAATCAACGCCAGATGCAGACGGCGTCTTCTCCACAGCCCCCGTCACAGTCACCAGTGTTTTCTCCCGAATCCTGCAGAAGCTGTCAGCGCCAGCACGGTCCAGGAAAGTGCCATGCGGCTGATAGTACATGTCGAAACTGCGGGTTTCAAGGCCATTGGCCCCGCACAAGTCGATGTCCCGCCAACAAGGTCTCATGCAACGCTTGCAACAAGCAAGGACACTTCGCCAAGTGTTGCAGGTCCACCAAGAAGCCTCCATCTCCAGGTCAAAACGTCTCTTTACAGCCCGACAGAACGTCCACACCACCGTCTCCCAAGAACAACAAAGGATGCCGACGCGTGGATGATGCCTCGAGTGACAGGTCCCCCAAGCCCGTCAATGTTCGTCTGTCCTACGGTACCAACTCTTCCAACCTCCTGATGATACCTGACACGGGCGCGGACATCACGGTGATTGGACCAACACACCTGGACGCCCTCAACATTCCCAGGAGTAGCCTGTCACCCACAGCCATGAACGACGTGCTCACAGCGGACGGGTCCCCGATGTCTCCACCTTTGGGTTGCTTCAAGGCAACACTACAGCTCGGTCCCAAGTCTTGCCTTGCCACAGTCCACGTCCATGAGGGCATCCAAACCCCTCTCTTGTCATGTGGCCATTGTCAGGACTTGGCCATCGTCTCATCCGAGTTCCCAAAGCCCATCCTCGCCGTGACACACCTCAACAGGTGTGCAGAGATACCTGTTTCAGCCATGGCCACACCTGCTGCCGCCCGGGAGTTCTTTTTTCGTCAGTTCAGCGACGTCCTTGTCTCCAAGTCCGACCTCCAGAAGACGCCGCTCAAGAAGATGACAGGCCCCCCGATGAGAATCCACCTCAAGCCTGGCGCGACGCCTTTCGCCATCCACACACCCAGGCCTATCCCCTTTGCCATACGGGACAAGGTGAGGGCGGAGCTCGATTCTCTGGTGCAGCAGGGGATCATCAGACACGCCGGTGAGGAGCCCTCCGAGTGGTGCCACCCTATGGTCTTGGCACCCAAGCCTGTAGGTGTTCGCATCACAGTGGACCTCACCCATCTCAACTCGCAGGTCTCCCGTCCCGCCCATCCATCGCCTACGCCCATCCAAGCAGTCCGCAGCGTCACCCCGTCTGCAAAGTTCTTTACCACGGCGGATGCACTACATGGGTACTGGCAAGTCGACCTGGCGGAAGAAGATCGCCACCTCACTACATTCATCACGCCCCACAGCCGCTTCCAACACTGCCGCGGACCCATGGGCTTCGCAGCAACGGGGGATGCGTACTGCCTCCGTGGGGATATGGCTCTGCAGGGTGTCACCAACTGCGTGAAGGTAGTAGATGACATCCTGCTCTTCGACGATGATCTCCCGGCCCACTTGAACCGAGTTCATCTGATGCTCACAAGATGTCGTGCCCATGGTATCACCCTGAACAAAGATAAATTTGTGGTCGCCGCTTCCCAAGTTAACTACTGCGGCTACAACATCTCGCCAGAGGGGATCTCAGCTGATGAGGAGAAGGTCAAGGCCATCAGGGACTTCCCTACTCCAGCGAACCTGACCGACCTTCGCTCATTTATGGGCCTGGTAAATCAGCTGGCCGACTTCTCCCCTAAAATCGCCACATCAGCCCAACCTCTACGCCCCCTCATGAGCCCCAAGCGCTCTTTCCTCTGGACTCCTGACCACGACCTAGCGTTCAGGAATGTTAAGAAGGCGTTGCTGTCACCACCAGTCTTGGCACCCTTCGACCCGTCCTTACCAGTGGTCCTCCAGACCGACGCCTCCCGTCTATACGGCCTCGGATATGCCCTCCTTCAAGATCACGGCCAGGGTAGACTGCACTTAGTTCAGTGTGGCTCCAGGTTTTTGACCGACACGGAGACCAGATACGCCACCATCGAACTAGAGATGCTGGCAGTCGCCTGGGCTATGGCCAAGTGCCGCCTTTACCTGTTCGGCCTTGGGCATTTCACCCTCATGACGGACCATCGCCCGCTCATACCCATCCTCAATCACTACACGTTGGACGCCATTGAAAATCCTCGCCTCCAACGCCTCAAAGAGAAGACCGCCCCTTACGTCTTTACAGCTGTGTGGCGCGCCGGGAAGCTTCTGTGCATACCAGACGCCCTCTCCCGAGCCCCTGTTAGTCGCCCCACACCTGAAGATGAAGTCGACTGTACCACGGCCGCTGCTCACGTTCGGTCTTTAGTGACACACACAGCCACTTCTCTTGCTGACAAGACGACGACGACGCCCTCCATCGAAGACGATAGGACTCTCCAGGAGCTTCGCATCGCCGCCGCTCAAGACCCGGCATACGTCCAACTCCTCGACTACGTCTCCGCTGGATTCCCCACCAACCGCTACGACATTCACGCCTCCGCCCTCCCCTTCTGGAAGCTAAGGGATAGCCTCTATGCGGACGGAGAGCTGGTGTTGTACGGCCCCAGGATCGTCGTTCCCGCTGCCCTCCGCCGGCGCACCTTATCCCGCCTCCATGACAGCCACCGCGGCGTTGAAGCCACCAGGCGCAGAGCCCGTCAGACCGTCTTCTGGCCTGGTATTGACGCCGATATTAAGAGCACGGTTGAGGCCTGTGAGCCTTGCCAGCAACTCCAGCCCAGCCAGCAACAAGAGCCGTACCTGTGCAATGACCTCCCAAAGCGGCCCTTTGAGTCCGTGTCCGCCGACTTCTTTAATGTGGCCGGAAAGTCTTTCCTGGTGGTCGCCGACAGGCTCTCTGGATGGCCCGTGGTAGTTCCCTGTGGTCGGGACACCACCTCTTCCAGGGTCATCCGGATGTTTTGTTGCTTCTTCCGGGAAGTCGGAGTGCCTCTCCGCCTCCGAACCGACGGTGGGCCCCCGTTCAATAGCCACGAGTTCAAGAGCTTCGCCGAACGCTGGGGCGTCCACCACATCGTCACCTCCCCTCATTACCCGCAGGCGAATGGCCACGCCGAGGCAGCGGTAAAGTCCGTAAAATACCTCATCCTCAAGACAGCACCGACGGGGAACCTGGACTGCGAGGAGTTCGACAGGGGCCTACTGGAACTCCGTAACACCCCTACCCCTGCCGGACGCTCTCCTGCCCAGGTGTTGTATGGCCGCCCCCTTCGTACTTGTGTGCCTGCCCACCCCCAGTCCTTCTTAGATGAATGGCAGATCAAGGCGGACGAGTGTGACCGCCGTGAGGCTGCCCGGATGGCCCAAGTGACAAGCCACTATGACGCCCAAGCCCGCCCCCTTCCCAGGTTGGCCGTCGGCCAGCAAGTACGAATCCAGGACCCGACGTCACACCGCTGGGACAAGGTCGGGGTCGTCATGGGCCGTGGCGAGTCTCGTTCGTACCAAGTCCGCCTCCCCAGTGGTCGTGTGTGGTGGCGAAACAGACGCCATCTCTGCCCAGTGCCATCCTCTAGTGACGAACCTTCCTCCCCGTCCCCTGTGTCCCCTTGCCCAGACCAGGAACGAAGGTCGTCAGTTGATCCTCCCATTGTCCCTCGCCGCTCCCCCCGACTCATGGAAAAAGAGTCCGTAGCCGCTCGAGATTTCACTACGAGCGTAAAGGGGGAGGGAGGTGTATAGATATGTAAATACCAAGAGATGTGAACACGCCTGACGCCAAGACTCTGTTACCAATCATTGTACCATTTATTCACATGTCTGTATTACTACATATTATTATAGCATGTCTGATATCTATGCTTATGTCTAATGCCTATGTCCACTTACTATGTCCCGATGTACTATGCCTGTACCGCGCTAGTCGAGTAATTAGAAGACCCCATTTATTGTCCTAGTAATGTCTAGCAACTCTCCTTGCCTAGCTAGCTAATTTCCCTCAGATCAGCTTCGGCCTGCCTACGACGAGGAGTTCCTTGTGCTGGCTCCTGTTCCTGTACCGGTTGGCTATGACGCCAAGTCTTGTACTACTTATTGAATATATCTACTGCTCGTGCTCTGGAGTTTGAAGAACCTTGTCTAGGATTTCATCACACCACAGGAGAAATGAATACACCTAAAATACTCTAAGAACAAGTTTATTAATCTGAAATCAAAGGGAAAAAAGAGATATTATTCACATTACTACCAGGTTCAACTCCTGGGCTTATTGCAGACTCAGTACTTTCTTCTTTACTTATTTGCTTATTTACTTATTTTCTTATTTCTTTACTCAACAGTAATTACTCAGATCTTACACTCTTACTGCACACAACCTACTGGTGTTACATTACCTTACATAGCAGGACCAGTTCCTTGGCCCTACTCACAATACATAGTACATGGCACTCCTTGTACATTACTGTACTTCTCACACCTGCTGGTGGTACGTGGCATTACAGTACAGATACAAGACTTTACTCAACATACTCGTTAATACTGAAAAGAGCAGATACAGGGGTCCACTACCCAACATGGGATAATTATTTCCAACTAATTATCCCTAACATACATGTTACATTGTTACAACACTCTCTGTGGACATATACTTCCAGGGTGCGTTTCAAGGTGGAACACTGGGGCTCAAAGACCGTTGTTGTGGTCGGTGGTAGCCAGACACATGGCGAGTCTGGGGTCGGCACTACGAGGCAGTGGAGCACATTAATCAGGCCGCATCGATGCCATCGTTTCATATATGATCCCTGTTGGGTTTCTACTACATCCGGAGCAGTTGTCGAGTGATCCAAGAGTCACAATTGGATCTGGGGAAATATGGAGCGGGCGTCAAGGGACGGAAGCATGACAACACAAACAAAAATCTGGTCTAGAAACGACAGACGTATTTACGTTATATTACTTCTTACACTGGGTTAATGACAATTAAACTGTTAAAGCATGCACACTGATGAACACTGATATTCACTACAATTGACTGAATCAAACTGAATGGCTACACATAAACATACCTGGGGAAACATGTTGGAGCGGGCGTCAAGGGACGCTCGTCCTGCGTGATGCCCGGGTATATATATCCCTGGGTTGCCAGTGATCGCTACTCACGCAATGACAATACTTACAAACAAACTAACTGTTACTCATTCAAAGATGACCCTCAGTTGACAAAGGTCTGGCAAATTACTTGAGTTGATTACACAGACTAATTCAAGATTGAGCTTCCCAGGAGAAAGTGGAATAACAACGCATTGATAGCTGTCTTCACAAAGGCGGGGCAAACTAGGAGGAAAACACAAGTGTAGCGTCTAGGGGGAAAAACACGTCTTCTCAGGGGTCGCTAACCCACTCATGTTTTGCGGTCATGGAGTTTAATAAGAATCATTAGTTAAATAGATTAGCAGTCAACGTGACCATGACAAGGCATCCTGACATGCAAACTCCTTGTGCGTCTTGGTGCCCCACCGGTCCATTCACTGTCCAACCTGTAGGTTATGTATATAAGCTACTGTGCCGAGTAGCAACCCTGTATATTAGGGTGTGTCATAGGAGGGAAGATCAGCTAAAACTAATGGCCCATCACTTTTTTGGTAGATTTTAGTGTAGCTTATATAGCTTATATACAGTGTATATAAGCTACTGTGCCGAGTAGCATTTCCTAGTTGTCGCCGACAGACTCTCTGGCTGGCCTGTGGTGGTAATCTGTGGCTCGGACACAACATCCGCGGCCACCATTCGCCACTTCCGGCACCTCTTTCGTGACCTGGGCGTCCCCGTGCGTCTGCGGACGGACGGTGGGCCACAGTTCACCAGCCGGGACTTCACAGGATTCCTGGAGCGTTGGGGAGTCCGCCACATCATGTCAACACCCCACTACCCACAGTCAAACGGCCATGCTGAGGCTGCGGTCAAGACAGTCAAGCACCTCATCCTCAAGGTGGCCCCTTCAGGCAACATAGACTGCGAGGCGTTTGACAAAGGACTCCTGGAGTTACGTAATACTCCCACCCACACAGGGCGCTCCCTTTCCCAGATCCTGTATGGTCACCCTCTCCGCTCTTGCGTTCCTGCACACGCCAAGGCCTTTGCGAAGGAGTGGCAGACCAGAGCCGAGAGCTGCGACAGCCGCGCCGCTTCACGTGCCCAGGACGCCAAGGCTCGGTATGACGACCGTGCCCACCCTCTTCAGCCACTGGAGATTGGTGCCCTTGTCCGCGTCCAGGACCCGACGACGACACGTTGAGACAAGGTGGGCATAGTGATGGGCGTCGGCCGGTCGCGGGACTACAAGGTCAGGATGCCGAGCGGCCGTGTCTGGTGGAGGAACCGCCGCTTCCTCCGGCCAGTCCCACCCCCTGCTGCTGGCCCCCTGACCGAGGACGAGTCACCTACACCTCACGAGGATCCGCCCCACAGTGCACCTCGACGCTCGGAGCGACTTAGGACTAAGAAGTCCGCTCAAGACAAAGACTATGAGCGTGAGGGGGGAGGGAGATGTAGGTTATGTATATAAGCTACTGTGCCGAGTAGCAACCCTGTATATAAGCTACTGTGCCGAGTAGCATTTATATATATCATCACGTGGCAACACTGCACGTTATGTGGCAACATTGCCCCGAGGCTGCCATATGGCAAGGCAGCCTCAGTCTGACTGTGTGAGCCGTGCATGGCACACGCGAGTCACCACTTGTATTTCTCTCATCCATAATAAACGGACTTCAGCGTTACACGGTGTTTCCCTACCCATCACTGCATTCTTCAGGGAACACTTGTAACCATCACAACCCAGTAGCGTTTTTATGGCGAATGGCATTCCATCCCTTCCTGCTCTGACCTCCAAGGGTACCAGGGCCTGTGGCACATCTTGTCCTATCAGAATTTCTATGCTGTTGCTCTGCAATTCTGGTAATTCCACACCTCACAGATGGGTCCACCTTGAGATATCACTTGTGTTCGCTACGGAGTTGTGCAGCGTTGTGGGGAAATTTTGTATAATGAGTTCTTTCGGCATAAGTATGGTTCTGCCTCGTTTCATGCCTGCGCCAACCACTTCTAGATCTACCTCCGCTGACTCGAGTATCATCTCTTGGGCAGGTGTACCCATGGTTACCAGGGTAGGTGTCCCTTTCACCCTTAGTTTCTGTGCCAGATCTTTGGTGCAATACGACCTGCCGCTGCCTGAGTCCAAGAGAGCTAAAGTTCTGATGTGATTTCGTTAGTGCGAGTCCTTTCCCCGAATCTTCACATTCACTATGGGCAGTACAATCTTGGCATTTTTCAGTCAATAGTCAGATGTCGCTTTCGCAGCTGTATAGGTTTTCATGGCCGTCCTTTGTCCCTGTAGCATAGACATGGCCTATTTTTCCGGCCATGTACGAACTGTCGTTGGCTTTCTGGGCCATGCCACCATCAAAGGTGCCTGCCATTGACTCCTGTTTCACGAGATCTTGAAAATTTCGCTTTACGCCACCCTTGCGTGCGTTTGACATACTTGCAGTATGTGCCTCCCATCGTTCTTGATGCAACAGTCTAGAATGCTTCTCTTTGCACCCATCAGTGCCACACCTGAAGCGTGACCTGACCAACACTCAGCAACAAGGTGGCCCACTCTCAGACACAAGAAACAGCAACATAATCTTCTTACCCTCTCTAACCTCTCCCTCACTGACATGCTCCGGAATTTGTCGCACCCTGCTAATCCATGTGCTCTGGAACACACTGGGCACGAGCCTTTTCCAGAGCTTGTTTCTCCTCCATTGCCTTTCGCTTCACTGATAGTCACAAGGCCCACGGCACGTTTGCTTGACGATGATCCTTCTGGTCTTTTCTTACTTCCTTCTTGACTGTCCTCGCTTGATAGCAGAGCCATGTCATCCATCGTCACCGCTTTCTTCTCCAAATATAGCGCTAACCACTTCACCAGCCCCGTTCTGCGTCCTGTCGACTTCTAATAATTCCGTACATCATCCACACAACGTTCCCTCAATTTGGGGGGAAACTTAATCACCAGCGTTCTGAAGGTCTGCCTTGATTTAAGTTCAGACATCAAGTTCAGATTCTCCAGATGGCTTACTGTACCCCATAACTGAGATGCCAGTTTTTGCAGCCCTTCGCCGTCGAACGCCCCCACTGAGCGAGCGTCTATGAGCCTTTTCACCAGCTGGTCCGCATATGCATACTTATCTCCAAACCTTGCCTCCAGGATCTTGATTGCCTTGTTGAAGGCTTTGTCTGGCTCTAGATAGTCGCATCCCATGATTGCTTGATGTAACTCTTCTCCTTCACAAGCATCCATGAGCAGTTGGTACTTGCACTTCTCTGGCACAGCCGCACTTGTCATGTATCGACGGAAGGCATGCATAAAGGTCCAAAACTCCGCCCGCCCTTGTCCTTTAAACTTGGGAAGGGTGGCTTGCGGCATGCGCATCGTAGCCACTAACCCTCTTATTTCTTCACCCTTCCCTGATTCTCCCTGTGGATGCATAATTGTGACTTGAGGCGCTTTGCTTGCAAGCATTGGCGGTAAAGACGATGCCATTTTCTCGACATTGACCGATGCCTGTTGCTGGGTTTCTTCCCGTACTATTGGCATCTCATAATTGCTGGAGTTCTCTGTCGAAGGCTGTGAGCTGTCACTTCTTCATGTTAGTGCTGATGTCTCTTGGCCGGCCACCATTCCAGTGTGCATCGTTTTCATCCACCCTGCCTTAAGCTCTCGCAGGGCTCGGTTTACTTCATCCGACGCTGCCTCGGCTCTGGCCACTGCTTGTTGATAATCCAATTCCCTACTGTGACCTTCCCGTGGATCTCCTGGTATTGCAAGCTCATTTCTTGTTTCACCAATCTCTGATTGTACCTCAGCGGGCGGATCCATTGTCATTAGGTCAAAATGTTTGCTTCCATCTAGATCCGACTCTCCATCCATGTCATCAATATACCCAATCTCCGACATCTTGCTTATTCAGGTAATTTGAATTGCGTTCGTTTCCACCACTCTTAAATTAGGGCACGTTCGTGTGCCTCGTCTCACTAAAATTATCAGGGCACGTTCGTGTGCCTTGACTTGCACTCATTTATCAGGGCACGTTCGTGTGCCTCGTCTTACACTCGCACCTGATATCATTACAAACTTTACATTGATATTTGGGTTATTTACAAAGCAATATCACTTCAGTCAACTATGACTGCTAATTGTGGTCTGCACTTACGTCAGACAACAATAATGACATGTGTTTTCATTCTCATATGCACTACACTGAGAGTGATGAAGATCACCCAGACAAGACTATTTTCTGGACTAACAAGGTTTAACTATTATTGATGCGAGAGGTATACGGACGTTGCACTGCACTTCTCGCCACTGGATACACACACATCCACACCCACACGCACACACTCGTCCCTCGAGTAACGCGTGTTGGTGAGCCAAGCTACACTAAGAGTGGCTGAACTCACTCTGACAACATTATTTTCTTCAATAACAAAAGGTTCAAATATTATCGCCACTATAAATCTACGGGCGTTGCACTGTAATCCGTGGCACTGGGAACGCGCGCGCACGCACACACTCACGGGCATCCCTCCAGTGGGTTGAGTTGAATTGACCTTGGTTACTCTGCTGCCCTCCCGTTGATTCAAGCTAGCACTTCTTCACAGTAGACATCCAAGTTTGACTGTAACAGCCAGTCAGGCGGTTAAAGGATATTCAGACTCTTTAAGTTGGACACAAACATTATAATTCGGTCAAACCTGTTGAATACAATTCATTTAGTATTTCAAATAAGTCATACATAGCCACTCCTACATAAATGTTTAATCCAATATATATTTACATAACAATCATGGCTATGTAATTAGTCTAATCTTAACACTTACAATGAGTACTCAATTTGCCATATTTCTATATTGTCACACTGATAAATGATGCAATGGACACAGTCTACCTGTGTACACAATAAGTACTAGTTAAGCTTACGTGTTGAAAGTCTAGAGAGAAGCCAGGGTAGGTGTTGACTCTAAGATATGGGTAGCTATACTTTTTGCCCACCCTATAGCCTGGCCCCGTGGCTGGTCAGCTATGGCTGAGTCAGGTGAGTATAATAATACATAAACAAACTCCCTTCACACGCTCCAACCTCCTTCTGGGCCTCTCATCTCCACCATCTTCGTACTCTACATACTGCATACGGGCAGGCACACCCAATAAACATGACAACACGGAGAAGGTGGAGTTACCTACCTGTGGGAGGGAAGCGTGGCGGCTCACTGATTCGAAAAACCAACCGCCGCCTTCCACCCCCCCCCCCCCTAAAGTCACAGATTCCACCTACTCAACCATTTCACTGAATTACGTTACTGTAACACTCTGACGTTTGAAACTGAGACTACGAACTCAGTTTCATTTCCAACTATTATCTTTACAAACAATGCTCTGACTGAGCTATCAAAAGCAAGTATTAAATTGATAACAAAAGGTTGGATTGTCATGATCGTGATAATGGCTAACCTGAAAACCTTAAGGATTCATATTACGCTCAAACGTCCACAAAACCTTCCGAGTCCCCCAGTGGAAACGTCCCCGGTTTTCTCTGTTCCTGGGTGACGTCATCGATAGGCCGTCTTTGTCTTAAGGGAACTTTGAATATAATCCGCGGATTTCGTAGCAGACGCTGTATGTTGGGACCTGTTGCCATCCAACCCTTTGTAATCAATTTAATTTTGCTTTTGATAGCTCAGCCAGAGCATTGTTAGTGAGGATAATAGTAGGGAATGAAACTGAGTTCATAGTCTCAGTTTCAACGTCAGAGTGTACAGTAAATTAATTCATCGAAATAGAAGTAAGTGGACTCCCTGGCCTATTTTGAGTGAGGGTGCCGCGGGCATTTCACCCGTTAGTCAGAGTTGCCAACTTAGCGACTTTGTAGCTAGATCTAGAGCTTTTTGTTTTTTTCTAGCGACATTTTAGAGCGATTTGCGACTTGTCGCAAATCTAGAGATATCCACAGAAATCTAGCGACTTTCTGGATACTTTTGGACTGTCCATGAAAACTCAGTTTTCCTAATTTCGAGCCATAATATATAGCAACGGGGTTACAGGGACAATAAATAATAAGAAAAGTTTAATACATTTGAACGGGTCGTGGTACAGAAGGAGGGACACGTCTATTTCCTGATCACTTGATGTCAGCCCGTCCATGCATCTAACACCCTAAAATTGTGGTCAGAAGTGGCAAATTACAGAGATGCGACAGGTGAAAACCCTTACCATGATCTGGCTGAAATTGCACTCGCTGCCTTATCTCTTCCGCATTCAAACGCAGATGTAGAGCGCACATTTAGTAATATGAACTTTGTGAATCAAAATTGCGCAACAAAATGAAACTATCGACATTAAAGGCAATTCTTACAATAAAGTATGGGTTAAAAAGACAGAACACCTGTTGTGCAAGTTATGAACTTCCTAGTGATATTTTAAGAAAGATAGGGACTGTGGAGGCATACAGTTACAAGATATCTGCACGAGAACCTGAACCAAGCACTTCACATGCTTCCAGCTCTACAGTTGTTCACACTGCCGACGACTACGAAGAGGACTGGGATGCAATTACTATTGAATAATAGGTAAGTGTGCACATTAAACTTTAAAAAAAATAATATTTTTATTTTTACATAATGCATTTTATTTATACTCCGTCCATTATAGTCGGCATTATGAAAATATTATTTGCATCAAATTACTGAAGGGGGGGAATAATAGCTAGCGACTTTCCATGGAAGATTTAGCGACATTTAGCTACTTTTAGGTACCAGCCTAGCGACATTTGAAAATCCGAGTTGGCAACCCTGGAGGGCGCCGCGAGCATTTCTACCGTTAGTAAGTGCTCGCCCCTTCACCCATACAGGTATGCCATTCCACTGTGTTGTAATTCGCCCTTCTTTAAGTGATTTGACCCAATTAATAGTTGATTGTACAAGTGTTACAGTAACGTAGTTGATATGCTCTGAGTGAAGTCATATTTACGTCTTTAACGTCCCCTGAAACGTGATGTTGTTGTCACCGTTAGTGAGTGCCCGTCCCTTCACCCATACAGGTCCCTAACGCAGCCTAGGCCGTGTCTGTAGCGTGGATGTTGTATCCACTATGTCTGGGGAGATGTCCGAGGTCCAGTAGGATCAGTTACCTTCGTGAGACCCGGCCGTCAGACACTTCAGACTACCTATGGCCCCCATAGCTGGCTCGTCTGGCCCTAACGCTCGGCCTGCGAGGTGACCCCGGATCACCAAGCCACACACCACTACCAGCCCCCATCATTGGTGGATGAGTGTCTAACTCAGTAGGGCTATTTGTGTGGTGGGGTTAATCCACTGGGATCTTCAGAGTTCGTCGGAAAGTACCCCATGGTGGCAGGACCCCATGGCGGTTGTTTGAGTATCACTCCTGACGACCGAGTGTTGTAGTGGCAGTTGCCCCTGGTCTTTATGGTGCTAAGTGACTATAAGAGTTATGTGTTATTGAGTATGTCCACCCAGTAGTGGTGTGAGTATGTTGAGCCTGAGGGCATAGTACCAGATTTCGTCTGTTGGTACATATATATTCTTTCTCCTACATCCATATTAATGTTTAAATAAATTTTGTATTTGTATATTGTGTCTATTATTTACCTACAGTATTTACCGTTATTTCTTCCCTATTACTTGTTACTATCATTACATCTACCCACGAGCCTCCTCTCGTCACGCTACCAATGGTAATAAGTATGAGAGTAAAAGGAATTGTTACTGACACACAGGCCCTTATAAAATGGTGGCAGCTCAGGCCCTCATAAAATGGTGGTTGCCCAGGCCCTCATAAAACGGTGGCAGCTCAGGCCCTCATAAAATTGTGGCAGCTCAGGCCCTCATAAAATGGTGGCAGCTCAGGCCCTCATAAAATGGTGGCAGCTCAGGCCCTTATAGGATGGCAACAGGTCCCAACACGCAACGTCTTGCTGCAGCACCCATGGAGCAGATTTTAAAGTTTCCTTTCCAGGAATATCAACTCATTCCTCAGTTAACCTCCCTATCACAATTTCACTATGATTATCAGTCTCTGCTAATCATAGGTGAAAAAATTTTTTTTACAGGTTCTCGGTAGCAGAAAGAATTTACAAACTTCCGTCAACAAACACACAACATCTCGATGACGTCATCAAAGAAACGGGAGGGACAGAGGACATTCCCACTGGGAGACTCAGAAGGTTTTGTGGACGTGTAAGCGTAATATGGATCATTAGTTTAACAGGTTAGCCGTCATTACGATCATGACAGTGTATCAGTGAGAACCAGAATAATGTCAAAGCGAAATGTGAAGCTAGGAAGCTGTAGGCCTAGTTCAAGGCGAGACGCCACGCCATAGTATCAGTCGAGCGTCTCTTCTCACCCACGCAGGTCAGTACTCCACCGTATTTATAGAGGCCTATCTAGCAGTTTATATACATATTGAAACCTTGCCAACTGTCATAAAGTGAATTAATACTGTAATAGTGTGTGGTGATATTGTAATGACCACGGTCGTACAAATCAGTTAACATAAAATCAGACGATTCATATGACGCTCAATAGCTCACAAAACATGTAGCTATGCCTTCTTTATTGAGTCTCCCATCTCAAGCGTTCGTTTTCTCATTGCTCCCTAGCTTAGGTGCCGTCCATTTTCTCTGACTTCCTGAAAACAACCTCTCTATTAAGTAAATCTGAATGTGAGAGAGAACACCATTGTTTAGAGTCAACTTAGATATGTCTGATTATAGTTGAATCATTCACGATCTCTTGTAAGTGATGTTGAAAGCTTCAACTGTCCTTATTGTTAGTAACACTTGTCAAGTAGGTGAGTGTCGAGTCTGCGAGTACGAATGGCATCCCATGATATAGTCCTTGGGGATAGCCAGGAGTTTATGAGTACTACTGAAATTAGATCATTTTGATTCCCAAACCTCATAGAATCTGATATTTGGAGTTTGAGCATTGTCAAACTCCTTATCTCCAAGATCTCAACGTATACCCATAGAGGCTCCTTGTTAAGAAATCCCGCAGAGTTTGTGAAACTAGAGTTGATAGCGTGTGTGATTACACAGGACAATAAGACCCTTGTCGTTGATGCAATGAGTATAATTCGGTCAAAACCTGTTGAATACAGCTCACAGATAGCAACTGCTGGTACATCAGGTCACAGTTTGAATAATACGATCAATATACAGTACATAATTACACTTATTAAAGTTATATAGAGTTCTCAGAAGATTCAACAGTTCAAAATCACACTCACGTTTTGGGGTCTAGGGTTAGACCAACGAGAACAAATATAAAGTCCTGCGGGAAACTGTTGTGGGCGAGAATCAAGATGCTGCCTTTGAGTTGTAAACAGTTTCTTCACTTAACATGTGGCCGGCGCGCACAATTGGCGTGGCGATAACACTCCCCCTGTCGGGCTTCACACGAAATTACGGCCTACCATTAGATTCTCTCTCCGACCCCGTCCAACAGGCAGAGTCTCGTCGCTGGGCGTATTAACAATGAGTCCTTTATCTTCACTTTAACACTTCGCACCAGGCCATCTGCTCTCGGTAGTGCCTCCAGTACTCTCTCTTGCATCCACTGACTCCTGGGGAAGGGTTGTCCAGAGATGATCACGATATCCCCAGCGTGGAGATCACGGCGAGTGTTGAAGAATCTTTGACACTGACGTATTGTCGGGAGATATTACTTTACCCACCTCTCCCAAAATTGGTCCGCGATGAATTGGGCATGCTTCCATTTTCTGTTAGGTCGGCTTGGCGTTAGTGGGTAGGCCTCCAATTGCTTCTCCGACAAGTCACACACGTCCGTATTGTGCGGTTGAATAATTTGCGGTACTTACAGAAGGTATCCAGTATGTCCCACGAATTATGGCAAGAGTGTGTTCTCGTCCTGAGTGTCCAGCTCTAGTCGAGTGTACCTCTCTCACAATGAGCCACGTGATCCTGTTGTCCATCAGCCACAGTATGGGATTCTTCTGGTCTGGGTGGAGAGTGACATGTTTCAGTCGGCCGCCTACTCTGATAAAACCGTGCGTGTCTAGATGAGGTTCCAGTCGACTCACGTGGCTACCTCCCACGGGTTGTCCCTGTTGTAACATTCCAAGTTCTCGAGGGAATCCTTTCCTTTGCATAAAACTTAAGACGACTAACTTCGCATCTTCCAATTTGCTGACCTTGAGTCGATGTTTTCGGTGGTATGTTCTTTTGCTTCCCCAGCCGCCATTCTATAAATCTTCTAATCTACACAAAGCTATTCAGAAGTAGATGCCACGTGGAGTACCTGGCCCATAGCTTATTAAGGTTACCCTTCCTTTGGTCAGCTTTCGTCGTCAGCACCGTGGTTTCCTTCTTCACCTCTGGGTCTCCGTCTGTGAGGTGTGGAATCCTCATTGGACTCTTTGGCCAACTGTCTTCTTCCAACAAGAAGAAAAACAGGTCTCCGAATCCACCTGCCCTCCTCGTTGAGCTCTGCTCCGTGTAGTCCAAGACTAGCGTCGTCGGCTGAGTTCAGTGCCGACTTCATGTGGTGCCATTATTCTGCATTGGAGTCCTCGTGTTTCGTTCCCACTCGATTGGCCACGACGGAATGGAAGCGTCTTTCGGTGTTGCGTATGTGCTGAAGGACTGCCATACTGTCTGTCCAGAACACTGATCTGTCTATTTGTAAATCAAGTTCTCGTCGTAGTTGTTTGTCTGCCTTGGCAGCCAGTACTGCCGCGTAGAGCTCGAGTCGAGGTATGGTCTGCTGTTTCAGAGGGGCTAGCTTTGCCTTGCCACACACAAAGGAGATACGGTGGGTTCCATCTTCACACTTGGTCCTCAGATACGATACAGCGCCATATGCTTGTTGGGAGGCGCTCGTTCATTGGGGAGCCTGTCGTCTTTCAAATTACTTCCTTAACTCCTACGGCTTTCTCTGTCTGTGGAATTGCCTTGAGGACTTCCTTGTGATTACAGACCCACTTCGTGAGTCTGAATCCGCCCTTCTTCATCAGTTGTCTCAGTCAATGGGTAATTATTGTTGCCTTCCCCGGCGAATCTACTGAGAGAAGCAGATCTTGGAATGTTCATTGCAGCGCATACCCGGCACATGAAGGGCTACACATACCTCCAAAGAGATGCACTGTCATTCGGTAAGTGGTGGGGGCCCCTGGCAGCTGGTCGTCCGTCCACCATAAGAATTGTAAGACGTCTCGATGTTCGAGTACTACTCGCATAGTGGAACATTGCCTCGATATCAGCCATGAGTGCCACCTTTCCTTGTGTGAATCTGATGAGGACGCCCATCAAATTGTTGTTAAGGTCTGGCCCTTGCATCACCTGGCTGTTCAACGACATCGACTCGTATTCGGCCGCACAATCAAAACTATTCTCACCTTTTCTGGCTTGTTGGGATTCAACAACCGGGTGGTGTGGGAGATACCAGGTCGTCCCGGGTGCAACACTGAGTTCTTGACGTGGGACTCACTCAGCATGTCCCTCGTCAACTAGACGTCACATCTCTTCTTGATACCTTTGAGAAAGCCCTGGGTTCTTTAGGAGGCATTTTTCTCAGTCCCGCCAATCGCTGTTAGTCAAGCTTCTTATTGTCTGGGAGTTCCGGTTCTTCATGGTGAAACGGGATGGGAAGTTTCAAGTGTCCGTCCACTTGAGTAATTGACGTTGACCACTGCATCAGGACTCTTTTGCCTTCGACAGGGACGGGATCATCGTTACTGTAGGCGGAGTCGCATTCCCAGAAGTTCCTGACTTGTTTTTTTCCAGATTTGTCTCCGAATTTAATGTTGCCATTCTGACAAAGTGGTTAATCACGGCATAATCACGGCTCACCACTCAAAGCAGTCCATTTATAGTCCAGCCCAGAAGGGTGCGTGTTACAAACGGCTCTCCGTCCTTCCCGGTCCTTACTTCTAACGGCACTAATACTTGTGGTACATCTAGACCTATCAGGAGATCCACTCTTTTCGATGATTGGCGTAGTGCAGTACCTCGGAGGTATTCCCACAAGGTGACGTCTTGGGTGTCTTCGCCCGAAAACTCTCAGAGAAGACTGTAGATTCTCAACACCTTTACACTGATCTCTTCGGTGTTTACACTACTTCTTTCTTTCATGGTCGTGCCAATGGAGAGAAAAAAAATGGCCTTCCCTCTGCCTGCAGCTGGTTAGCTAGACTACGCGTGCAGTATGATTGGTTGCTACCTGAATCCAAGAGAGCTCCGGTGACCACTGCTCCTTCGCCTCTTGGTTCTTCTCCTCCATCCTGACTTTCACTATTGGAAATGCAACTCTGCTGGACTCTTGTAATCACAACTCGCAATAATTTGGTTCTTCACGCCAATCATCAATTCCGTTGTTGGTTATGGTTTCCCTGACCCATCTATGCGGATTTCCTCTATTCGTGGTCACCAGCACGCTTTGTGTACTCCCAGTCCTTTTCCCCATGGTGCTTGTACTGGCTTCGGCCTTCCATGATTTAGCTCCACTAGTTGCCGATTCCGGTGGTGACATAATGGCCTTAAGTTGACTCATTCTAGGTCGCTTGTGGTCAGGTAATATGTCTATTTGGTAAGTGCCCCCAGTGATTGCTCTCTTCACCCTTTGGAAGCTGGTCTGGTGTTCTCCTCTATCAACTTCGCCCCGTAGCGCCTTGCCACTGCTCGTCAGAACTCCCGTGAAGTGCAGAAGCCTCGAGTGTACACCAGAGCAGCCATCTATACCACATACCATCTTCTAGGTGCACTCCGTTATCCGGTGATTACTACCCAGGCAGGCGAAGCAGCGACGTCTTCCATTACAAGGGAAGTTCGCTTCCCTGTGGACATGCTGAGGAATGTCCAGCACATCTGAAGAAGGTGATGTTGCAAACTGCCGTAAAGCATGAAGGGTGTTGCTGGTATTGCCCTGACTGTGTAGTCAAGGTGAATGAGGCGATTTCAAGCCATAGGGGAACGAGTTTCCTAAGGACGAAAATAGAAGAAGCTGGAGCCTTGCTGGTTGCCAAACTAGAACAAGTTGGGAAAGAGATCCTTGCTAACACTGAGGAAGTAGCCGACAGAATGAAGGTGGTTGCTAGGAGGAGTTATGCTGACGTATTAGCAGAGCCACGGGAGGTGGCGGAGAGTAATGCAGGATCAGAACAGGTTCTACAGCAGCTAGGGACTCTAAAGAAGTGTGACGAAGAAATGAAAATTAAAGGACCTACTGTTAGGGGAGAGGAGTAACAACGGGAACGTCTCCAGCTCAGGAACAATGTAATTCTTTTTGGAGTCCCTGAGAGCCAGGCGGAGGGAACCGAGAGAAAGATAACACACGATAAGGTGCAGTTTAAGAATATTTGTACAGAGGTTCTGAAGATGCCATCAACCCCTCACGATGTGAGGAGGCTGGGTCAAAAGCAGGGGGACAAGCCTCGCCCCCTCATGATCACACAAGTGAGTGAGGAGGAGAAATGGGAGGTTATTCGGCAGGCAAAAAAATTAGCAAGGAGCGAGGCATTTCGGAGTGTATTCATTCACCCAGATCGCACGGTAATGCAGAAGGAACAGCACAGGAAGCTCCTGCAGGGCTTGAAGCAAAAGAAAGAAGAGTCGAGGAGGAGCCGGGACGGGTGTACATGGGTTATATTCAGGGAGAGAATAGTGGAAGCAAGTGTGCCGACACAGGGACGGGGGACAGCGGCGCACCATCCACCCGCTCTACCCCCCGCCCAGGAGGTGGCACCATCTTCGCCTATCAGCCGGGGGTTGGCGAGTGCCTTGTAAGCAATAACATTTCTAACCACACCCTGCAAAATACAGTGAACTTAGCAAATGGCGGGGTTACTACTAAAAGCAGAGACGTTACCGAGAACAAATTCGGGCTTAAATGCCATGTACACTAATACTATCAAGTTCCTTGATAAGAGAGAGGATTTTGAAACACTACTGAAGGTACACCAACCAGATATTGTAGGGGTCGCCGAACTGTTGTACAAGAACAGGAGAATCGACCGAGAGGAATGTGAGTTCAGCATTGTTGGATATGACTCATTTACGAACCTTTCTCAAGAAACTTGCAAAAGGGGTGTGGTTATTTATGGTAGGCAAGGCCTTGGAGCCAGCCAGGAGAGGGTACAGGGAGAGGATGTTTTTGAAGAGTCCAAGTGGTGTAAAATTAAACTAAAGGGAAGGGACTTACTCATTGTCGGGTGTATCTACAGATCTCCAAACTGTGACCCACTAAATCAAAGGTACTTAAGAGCCTTAATAGACAATGCGGCGATGCTCAACCTAGCCACCTCCTTATCATGGGGGACTTTAACTATGGCGACATCGACTCGAGAATAGAGTTCACCCCAAGTGACATGAATAACCCGGCTACTCTTTTTGTAGAAACTCTGGGAGATAATTTTCTGTTCCAACATGTTAGAGACCCGACACATTACAGAGAGGAGCAAACACCCAAGCCACTAGACCTCATCATAAAAAACGAGGAGGGTATGGTGGCCAAACTGGAACATCTTGCCCCAGTTGGCACCAGTTACCATGTGGTGATGTCATTCAGATTTAACTGTTACCTAGTTCAAGATAAGGCCAGGCCAAGGTTCAAATATTAAAGGGGAAATTACAACTGGATGAGGGAAGAGATGAGGGGTATCCACTAGCCTGACTCATTAAGGCACAAGAACGCAAACACTATGCTGAATATCATAACTAGTAAAGTGACCCATTCGATCGATAAATACATACCCAAGACCAAACCCAGTGCCTCTAGGAATACGAGGGGATCCCTACACATGAACCATGCGGCGGTCGACAAAGTAAAGAAGAAAACCCAGAAATTCAAGAGGTGGGTTGGGTCAAATGATGAGCAGGACAGGAGGATGTATACAAGAGCCAGGAACCAAGCAAAGGTAGAATGTAGAAGGGCTGAAAAGGAGTTCCAGAGGCTGGTTGCAAGCGAGGTCAAGTCAAACCCAAAGGCGTTTTACCGCAATGCAAAGTCGAAATTCAAAACGCGATTAGGAATATCAGACCTGAGGCTTGAAGATGGTAGTTACACAGATTCTGACCAGGATAAAGCTGAGGCATTGAACAGCTTCTTTTCCTCGGTGTTCACAAGAGAGGATGCGATTAACCTTCCTGCATTTGAGGACAGACGGTTCGACATAGCACTGACCCACATTGTATTCACAGAAGAGGGTATTAGAAATAAACTGTCAAAGCTAAAGGTCCATAAGAGTCCCGGCCCTGACATGGTGCATCCTAGAGTGCTAAAAGAGTTAAGCAGCGTGCTTGCCGAACCCCTGAAGATCCTGTTTTGTAAATGCCTGGATGAACGAAAGGTCCCCAGTGAATGGAAAGTGGCTTATGTGAGTCCCATCTTCAAGAAGGGCGATCGTCACTCCACGAACAACTATAGACCGGTGAGCCTGACCAGCACAATATGTAAAGTACTTGAGAGTATTATCAGAGACGCCGCGATGGAACATCTACTACGAAACAACCTTGTAAATGATTGCCAACACGGTTTTATGCCGGGGCGCTCCTGCTTAACACAATTGCTCAAGGTAATGGATATTTGGACCCATATTCTGGAACGGGGTGGTAATATCGACAATATTTACCTAGATTTTGCCAAGGCTTTCGACAGTGTACCCCACAAAAGGCCGAAAATCAAACTGGAAGGGTACGGAATTCAGGGAAATGTCCTAGCATGAATAGAAGACTTTCTACATGACCACAAGCAGTGTGTGGTGATTAATGGCACGAAATCATCATCCGTACCTGTCACAAGCGGGGTACCACAGGGCATTGTATTAGCCCCGCTGTTGTTTGTTTCATAAATGACTTGCCTGACGTACACTCCTCCATACAAATGTTTGCCGATGACGCCAAGTTATTTCGGGAAATCCAGAGCCAAGTGGACTGTGAAGAGCTGCAGAAGGACCTCTGTGGGCTCCAAGAATGATCGAAGAAATGGCTGCTGAGATTCAATGTCACGAAGTGTAAGAGGATGCACCTGGGGCGTACCAACGGTAAGGAGGCGTATCATATGTCCAAACGGGATGAAGAAACTGCACTATTTGAGACTGAATGTGAGAAGGACCTAGGTGTGTATGTTGACAATGAGCTGAAGTTCTCGGGCTATTGCGAGAAGAAGGTAAATCAGGCAAATAAATTATTGGGTCTTTTAAGAAGGTCGTTCAGATATCTAGACAGTCCGTCCCTCGTAACGATCTTCAAGAGTAAAGTGCTTCCCCATCTGGAGTACTGTTACCCCGTGTGGTCCCCGAGATATGCTGGGGACTCTCAGTTGGTTGAGAACGTTCAAAGGAGAGCCACCAGACTGGTGCCTGCCCTTCGGCACCTCAGCTACCCTGAGAGATTGGAGCGCCTGAACTTGCCTAGTTTATACTACAGATGGGCAAGGGGTGACCTAATTGAGGTGTATAAGCATCTCAAGGGGCACTACTCAGTCGAACGTCCTTACTTGGAGATGGCGGACGCTCGCCCCACAAGGGGATACAGCTCAAGATTGAAGATTCCGCAAGTCCAGAAAGCTGTGGGGGCAAACTTTTTCGGAGTGAGAGTTGTGAAATCTTGGAACAATTTACCAGAAAGCATTGTGACGGCACCGAGTGTGAGCTTTCAAGACAAGACTTGACCAACACTGGAGCAGGTGGCGGACTTTTCTTACTTCTTACTATTTCATATACTTATTCTTTTTATTCTTCAATATATTTATACTTATATTCTCGCTTATATTTTCTAAGTCACCAATTTGTAAGAGTCCTGTTTTCCTCTTTACTATTTCATATACTTATTCTATTTATTCTTCAATATATTTTACAGTATAAGTATATACAGTATATTATATTTCTCTGCTTATATTTTCCAAATCAATATTCTTTTCTTTACTTCATTTTTTGTCATATATATTATTTTATTTTCTGAATTTCTATGTTCTTACTTTTTCTCAAGTATATCCTGTTTTAATTATATTCTAAACCATGGATTAGCCTGGGAAACCATGTCATTCTTATTACAACACTTATTATACTTACAACGGTAGCCTGCCACCACCCAGACTTTAATTAGAATATAACATATCTCGTTGAACTGTTAGGTAGCCTGCGAGGGAGCTTCTGGGCAGGTGAGTTACAATAGTTATTTTCTGAGAACCAATGTGTAGAAGGAATAGAGCTGTGATACTCGTATTTTACTAATCTAATATTTATTAACATACTGAGTGAATAAGATGTTAATTAAGTTCACTCAGACCAGACTGGACCACTTAAGTCTTACCTTACAAGTAACAAATTAAATATTAATTTCTTGATTACAACATTACACACTCATTATATTACTTCATTGTCAATACAGATGAATATATAACACACTAGACAAGATCCAATATTCATGGGTTCAAGACTTAACCTGGGATAACTATATTTCTGTTAGTTAATCCCCAATCATGGATACCAATACTGCTCAATACATATAGCCAAGATCAATGGACGGACAAGACTGCGTCCACTAGTGACGGGAGTTGTTTATGCCACAGACAGCCAAAGCTCGCTCTCAAAGAGCGCACGGTTTTTCCCGGGTAATCTTGTCCTCGGATTCTTATCTCGCCATATTAAAGACATCCTTCAAGAACCATCTTGCCCATAGGCGGCTACCGAACCTCAGTAGTGGTGCCAACACAGACAGTGCCTGGAGATACGTTGAGGAAGAGTCACGAACGTGTTAAAATGGTCTAACTTCAACTATACATAACATACGTCTGGCAACGATACAGATGACACTTACTTTACTCGAATTACTTGGCACATGATTATTTCACTATGTTAAAACGTGAGCACTAATATCCACAAAATCGACTAAGTTAAACTGACTTAACATGGCGGCGGGAAACAATCATTCACATACCTGGAGAGGCGTTGAGGAAGAGTCACGAACGTGTGATTCATCCTTGTGCATCCGTATATAGGTGAACCTGGGGCAGTTCTGGCCCTTGCATACATACCAGAAAGATTAATTTCACCAACAACAGAAATTCTATTCACCTTGGTCGCTGTACACTCAACTATGAACGTCAGTGTCACGAGTCAGGCAAATTTTCCACGTCTGTCCCTATAACCTAATCAGAGATTGAGTTTATCAGGAAAAAGTGAAATGGACGTTAAACACGCACTAACAACTCTACTCACAGGAAACCACAAAACACAGCCAAGGAATTCTTCCTGAGAAGAGCCGTTAGGTCTTGGAGAGTTTGAGTTCGACAGAATCTTTTCAGTAGATTAATGAATTTCTTAAATAGACAACTGACACTAACTAAACTACAAAGATCCGATTCTCTGATGTTTGGGCATCAAAATAATCTAACTTCAGCAGCACTTGGAACTCATGGATATCCCCAAGGACGATATATGGAAATGCCACTCATACTGACAAACTTGACACTCACTTACTTGACAAGTTTTACCAACAATAAGGACAGTTGAAGCTTTTAACATCATTCACAATGGATCTTGAATGTTCCGACTGTATTCAGACATATCTAAGTTGCCTCAACATATGCAACCCCAGTTGCAATTTCAAATTCTGTGTCATTACTAAGGAATAACGAGGTCTCTGGTGCACTCAAAGATTGAGAGAAAACGAAGGACTCAGGCGTCCTGAAGCTATGAGAAAACGTACTTCTCAGTCGGGGGACCCAAATAAAGAAAGCACAGTGTAGCGTACTGTATGTGGCCAGTTGTCAATTATCTTAGTATGGGCACACAAACGTACGTACATGTAGATATCTCACACTCAGGAATGAGGTAGAATAGAAACTCACAATGCGCTTTATGTATATATATTGTTGTATAGCGCAGTGCTTAGGAGTGACTACGTGGAGAAGCTTGCTCAGAGGTCCTGTAGGGCGAGGAGGTTTCTGAGGAAGTTGGGTGGTGAGGAGCTGTGAGAGATGTTGCTGGTCCGGTAGCCGAGTGTAGAATGGTCTCCCTGGTTTTTCAGTTCAAGTTTAGAAGCTCCAACAAAGTTGTTGGTAGCGAAAGGCAGAGCGGGGAAGATGACAGAGGAAGGAGCAGGAGGTTAGGAAGGGAATTGTAGTGGGAGAGATAGTGCCATGGCTTTACACGACTGCGTTTATTTGGTTAGCGCATAGCGCACGTATTTGGTTTTGTCTGTGTTGGGTGTGTGATCCTCGGGTCACCACTCCTCAGGATTGTGTCGGTTCAAGTTTAGAAGCTCCAACAACTTTCCCTGAATACGAATTCGCAACCTTTCGATTTACAACAGGTACCTACTTTACTGCTAGGTGAACAGGGACCAAGGGGGCTAGGAAGAGTGTCCAAACAACTTCCGCTTGCCCGGGAATCGAACCTGTGACATCTTGCTTGCGAGGCAAGAGTGGTACCGCTTCTACCACAAGCGCCCCTAAGTCTCCCTGGCCAGGCATGGCCGTATTTATACAATTTACGAGGATCAGGATTTGGGGTGAGCGTAGCGAGAGGGCTAATCACAGCGGCTTAAGCGTAAGGTGTGAAATGCTCTGATCCTCAGCTGGAGGTTGAAGGTCGAGACTAGGTCGGCGATTGTACCCCTACGTCCACTGCATAGACCTAGTCGCTCGGCGTAGCACTCTCTAACCCTCTCTCACCATGAACGGTTACGAGTTTGATAACGTGGCGCGGATACGTCCGGATACGCCGACCTGCCCCAAGAAATTAGACCTCCTAGTTCTCAAGAAGTTCTTTGAAACTAATGAGATCGTGGGGGTCACCAAGGTGGAACGACTGAAGCTCCATGGTGACATCAAGATCACCTTCGCCGAGAAGAGTATGCCCGTACAGCTCGCGGAGATCCCAGACATCAACTGCATTCCATTTAAAATGATTGCCTACAAGTGGGACAACCTGAAGCTGGGAGTAATCTCCCACGCCGAAATTGCCCACGTGGACCAAGCAGAGCTGAGTGAGCTCCTCAAGGGGCAACTCCAAGTTGTGAAGAAGCTGCCCGACACCACTGCCCTCATCGGACACCATACAACCTTACCCAAGGAGGCTCAACTGGCGTGGGCAACTGTGCCAGTCAAGCCCTACTGCAGACCGAAACGCTGTTACAAATGCCAGCACTACGGACACACTGTCAACAAGTGTGAGGCGCAGGAGGACACCTGCTCCCTGTGCAGCAGCCCCGGACACCTCTACACGGTCTGCCCCAACACAGTTAAAAAATGCGCTGCCTGTGGCGGCCCACACTCCTCCGCCGATCGGACCTGCCCGAAATGGAAGGAGGAATGCAGGATAGCCAAGGCTCGACTCGACAAGAAACTGAGCTACAAAGAGGCCCTCCTTGCTGTACGCTCCCAAGACAAGAAAAAACCAGCAGTAAAGAAAAACCAAGAAAAGAAAACCCAAGAAAAGAAAACTCAAGAAAAGACACCCGCCACACAGAACCAAGAACACCACGAGGCCCGTGGAGCTGAAGCCCACGTGGTCAACCTCACCGTCTCCGACTTCTTCCACACCTATGAGGACTTAAGACACGAGGAAGACGAATAACAAGACCCAAACACGAATGAATGGACACTTCAAGAGAGCAAGAAGAGGAGGAGAGTAAGAAGAAAATCTACATCAAGCTAAGAAGAATACCAAGACAGAAGACCAAGACATTTCCTCCACACAATAAAACAACACACACAATCAAGCCGACCAAGCACTGAGAATCCATGGCCCAACCCAACACGCACCTGACGCTTGACCTGACGCTAGCCTGACTCTGTCCTGTCGCCTCCTGGCCGCGTCCGGGCGAGTTGCTGCTGCCTCCAACTTATACTCCCTCACGCAAGCGGTGTTTAGCCACTGCACCTATTCTCTCCTCCTAAAATTCACTTCAATCCTCCCTTTATTCTTCCCCTGAACCTCCTTCCCCCCTGTCACTAGCATTTCATGTTCATGGCTGTACCGAGTCAGCAGTCAGACAGCACACACAGCACGCGACACACACGCTGACTGGACACTGGAGAGGACGGACCAGCTGACGGGGACGACGGAGAAGGAACAGACACAGCTGATAAGCTAGACTTTGGACCTCTCCCACTGTCCAACTTACCCTGAAAAACACATCTGACACTTCAATTCTCTACATCTGACAAATCTGTTGATTCGATCGACACATTGGGCCTCTCCTACAGTATCGGACCTCCCTTAGGAACCCCGAATGCTGCTGAGGGGCTTGGTGTGAAGAGAGAATCATCAGTGAGTTTTCAGACTCTTTCTACCACTTGGTTCTTCTCTTCCGTGCCGTGAAAGGACCTATTCCCCTGTCAGTTGACGTACAGGGGAGTATTCGTCTGGAAACGCCCTCTCTCCCCACACCTCGCTAGAGCGTGTTAGTGTGAAGGGTGGAGGGTCAGCACAGCCTGCCGATTCACCTGGGGACCTCTGTGATAGTGCAGGGTCTCCCCTACGTGAGGGGCGCAGGAAATTAGGGACATTGTCAGGGGAGATCTCCATAAATCTCCACTAAAATAGTAAACATGCCCTCAATAAAAATTAGAGTAGACCGCACCCTCCAACTATGCTCAGACCTGGCCTCACTCATCTTCCAGCTGACCTTGATTCTCCAAATCCGTTCCTTCATCAATGACGACATAATCAAAATATTTGTACAGACTGACGAAGACGCCGACCAGTTCCACTCCCCAGCAGTGAGTAAAAAACTAAAAGACAATGGCTTAACGGTCCTCAGCTCAACTGAGTACCGTGCAAAATGCACCCTTATATGCAGAAGTCATCCCTCCTATCCTGGACAACCCAAACTTACTGAATGAACTCAACTCCCACAACACCAACAAAATGACATCAGCAACCCGGATGGGAACCCTTCCCATGCTAAAAATCACCACAGCAACAAAAACAGATGCCATCAAATTAAAATCAAACGGCATAAAAATCGGCAACAACATCATCCCCTCACGTGACATTGAATTTCAACACTACATCAAAGTTCACCAATGTTACAAATGTTACCAATTCGGACACAACACTAACCGGTGCAATAACACACAAACCTGCTCAAAGTGTGCCAACAAAGGCCACTCCCACCGAAACTGCACGGCCACTGAAACAAAATGCTGCAACTGTAAAGGCCCACACTCTGCCATCAGCAACAAATGTCAAATCAGACTCGACAACAGCACAACACCACTCCCTCCCCGCCGACCCTCACCTCCCACAGTACCACCTCCACCTCCCCACCACTCACTCCCTACACCCACGACTCACCCCACCCGCACTTGCTGGACCAACAACGTGACCGCCCCCCACCCTCCCCCGACACTGACGCAAAAATCACTACCATCATACTTTTGGCACACACCCTAAGCAACGGAAACAGGTCACTTTTTCTGAAACTAGCAATTGAAGGTTTGAAGGCGAACGGCCTCCCTACCATACACATTCCTGATTCCTTCAGAACCGGTCCCGACCTCATCTTCCCCACTGCCCCCATCTCCGACCGGACCAACATGCCCCCCCCACCCCCCAGAGAAACCACTGCAATCTCCCTCCGCCCCTCCACTTCTGCCATGCCCACACCTGACTTATCTCACCAATCTACCATTACCTCACCCCCCAGAGTAATCAGTCCAAAACCTCCCGGCCCCTCCACCTCGACCTTGCCTACACCTGACTTCTCCCACACGACTACGATGAACTCCCGGACCACAAACACCCAAACCAAACCCAATCCTCCCCTAACACCTCAGACTCCCAAGAATAAAATGGCAGCCCATCCCCCCACAGAACTAGTGGTCAAGACCCCTAGACCAAAGAGGAAGAACACCTCCCCCCTTTCTCCCTACACACCTGACAGCAAAAGAATTATACAATACACACATCCAACTAAATCTATAATCAAAGTAAATCTATTCGGCACTACCCCAAAGGAAACAGGAAACAACCCCGACACGAACCTAGCACACTCCCCTCATCCTCCCGACTCCCCCACACACAGTCACGTAACCGCCCATCCCTCACCTGCATATACCACACTCAGACCACGCTCACAGTCACTCGACAATTTAGACCTCATCCCTGCACCCCAGAATTTCAATCTCATATAAGTAACCAAGAACAAATTATACAACATGATCACCATTATGCAATACAACTGTAGAGCATATCATTCAAACAGACACGCCATCTCTCTCCTCCTACAAGAACACAACCCAGACATCCTCCTCCTCAACTCAACATGCACAAACACCAAAATCAAGCACTTCGGCTACACAAGCAGACAATCACCCCACGAACTACACGAGGGCGTTGCAATCCTCATCAGATCCTCCATGAAACACGAATTCATCACCAACTTTGCCTTCAAACACTTCATGGCCGCCAAGATCGACACTCAACACGGACAGATAATCATCTGCACAACATACTCAAGACCAAACACGCTTATCCCCTTCACAGACCTATACTCCATCTTTAACAACACACACCTACCTGTAATACTAATGGCCGACCTCAATGCACACCACACCGCATTCCAACACAACCGCATCGACCCCCATGGCCAACAACTACACACTCTGGTCACTCACAAAAACCTTCACCACATTGGACCTTTCTTCCCCACATTCTACGCTGCTCACGGCAAAGGCACACCAGACATCGTCATCACCAACACCCCTGCCCTCCAATTCCAACACTACATCACTCCCGGCCCCCTATCAGGCTCAGACCACATTCCCATCACTCTTCACCTCTCCAACAATTCCATCCTCCTCCCAACAACTACACCTCAATACCAGTATCAACACGGAGATTGGAATGCCTTCCAAACCACACTCTCTGAACAACAATACACACTAAACCTCGAACACCAACCCACAAGGAAGATTGAGGAAACCTGGACACACCTTTTCAACACTATCACCGCCATAGTGTAACGGGCCGAGTTTTCTTTCATCAATTCTATCATCCAGCATTGTTTTCTGTAGTATTCTATTTACTCATACTTATTTGTCTTGTGTAGCATTCCCTCCAATGAGCAAATTCTGTTTAATATACTTATTCTTCCATTCTGTACATATATATTTATTCTTATATGTTCTTACTTATATTCTTATATGTTCTTAATTTCATACCTTATATTCTCACATATTCTTATATAAGTAACTCTATGTTTCTCTTACTTCTTGCTTTCCAAGTCAATGTTCTTACCTTTCTGAAGTATACTTTTGTTTTATGTCTTTTCTTATACATGGGTTAGTTCAGAACCATGTTATTTTGTATAACACTCTTTATACTTACAAGGGGTAGCTGCTTACCCAGACTTTTCATTATATAACAGAACTCATGGGTGTTTTAGTAGTGGTAGATGTATAGGCACGTGAGTAAGTATTATTTTCTGGGAACCACGCTTAGAAGGAGAGTGGTGATATCTAGATTACTAACTCAATATTTATTATCACAGTGAGTGGAGAAGATGCATCTAGATTCACTCAGGCTAAACAGAACCGAAATTAACTTATTAAATCATCAAACACTTCAAGAGCTTATTACCTCATTCAACACCTCCAAATAATACTCATATTACTTTATTGACACTGTTGTAGTATTTGTGACAAGTAAGATTTAGAAATGCTTACACACTGTCAATAACCCTGGACTCGCAGGTCTACTTTTAACAAGGAATAAATTACCTTCTCAATTCGTGGTTATTAGAACATCATACTCTCAGGTTATTCTTTTTCATGATTACTACAGATGAATACATAACACATTGGACTAACTCCACAATTATAGTAATACAATACCTCCTGTTAGTTTGCAAGGAACAACCTGGTACCTTTTGAACTCTCATTCAGTGGTTCAATACTTAACCTGGGATGACTATATTTCTGCTTAGTCATCCCTAAGCTTGGATATTACTACGGCTCTGTTACACCAAGAACAGTAGGTAGACCATGATCATATGACCGAGCCATTAGCCAGAGTTGTTTACAGCGACCGCTGCTGAAGGCCTGCCTGCTAGGGTACCTCAGGGAGGTTGACTCGTTACACACTGGCAGAGTGGTGAGGGCGCTTCTCGGGGAATCGTGTCCTGGGATTCTAAATGCGCCCTTAGAGACAGTCTTCAAGAACCATGGTGCCCATAGGTAGCTATCGACCTTCAGGAGATGGGTTTAATACATCCGCGTCTGTAGACGTGGAAGAAGAGTCACGAATGCTGAATATTTAACTTCACTTTCAAAACATACGTCCGGCACCGGTTCAGACGATAGCTAGAGCTCTACTTTACTTGACTTAATTAAGTAATTGAAGGCATCTATGTTGAAACATGAACACGGATATTCGCAAAATGACTAAGTTAAACTGAGTTAATATGGTGGCGGAACACACGTGAACATAATACCTGTAGACGTGAAGAAGAGTCACGAATGCGCGATTCTCCTCGTGTAAAGGTATATAATGCGTGATTCCGCTGGGCAGCTTTGGGCCTCCATATTCATGCTAGAAAGGTCGATCTTACCAACAACATACCTTTCTACCATTTTGGGATCACCGTATACTTAATTGTGAACTCCGGGTGTTCCGGATCAGGTAATTTCCTATGTCTATTCATATAATCTAATCAGAGGTTGAGCTTTGCCAGAAAAGGTGGAATATACACGTTGATACAATAACACCGCAAGTTTCAGGCCTGAGGCAGACAAAGAGCTGTCTACAGAGAGACGTTAGATCTTGGAGATATACCAGTTGACAGAATAGTTCAGAAATTAATGACTTTCTTTTAAATAGATAACTGACACCACTAAACTATAAACATCAGATTCTCTGATGTCGGGGCGACAAAATGACTTTAACTTGTGGCGCGATCAGAAGCTCATGGATATTCTCAGGGAACGAAACTGATGGGTATCGCTGGTCCTGGCAGACTCCAACACTCACTTACTTGACACGTCTTATATTAATAATAAGGACATGCTGCTGTTCCAACACCACTCACAATGGTTTTGAATGTTTCCAACTAAACAGATATCTAAGCTGACTCTAAACCAGGTGTTCTCTTCTCACATTCAAATTCATTTTATAGAGAGGTTGGTTTCCAGTAAGTCAGAGAAAATGGGATAACGGAGGACTGAGGTCTTGAAGTGATGAGAAAACGGACTCCCTCAAGATGGAGGACTCAAATGAAAGCCGAGTTACATGTTTTGTGGCTATTGAGCGTAATATGAATCATTTGATTTGGCGCTAACTGACGTAAGACCGTATTGGCTACAATAGCAGATACCCACATTCCTAAACACCGGTTCAAGAGAAAATACTCCTTCACACCCTCCATAAGAACTCGACGCCTACTTCACTGCTACAGGTCACGATTCGAACTAAACAAACTTAACCTAGCACCAGTTTACGCAGACATCTCCACACTAAAAACACACATCATCCACAGCCTCCGACAAGACCATAAGGTTCACTGGGCAAAACTCGTAGAGGCTGCCCAGGAACACAGAACACATAACCCCCGAGAATTTTGGCAAAGGATCGCCAAGCTGAGAGGAACAGCAAAACCCCCCTTTGATCACCTACTAGTAAATGGTAGGAAAATCAATGAGCCAGCTGACGTAGCACAAACACTAAAACAACACTGGGAACACATTTTCCACCCACACCCCCCCACACAACAAAGGCACATCTTAAACCACATAAACAACATCACCACACACATGCAAACACTTCACGACAGAACAACTCCTGACAACACAATAGATACCTCCACACTTACACGGAACCACATCCTCACTGCTCCTTTCACTCCAACAGAAGTCAAACAAGCACTAGACAGAATCAAAAAGAAAACACCAGGCGACAGCAATATAGGTCAAGCAATCCTGAAGCACCTGCCCCCAGAAACAGTCACAGCCATTACATACCTCTACAACACCCAACTGGCTACAGGATACTTCCCAAAACTCTTTAAGACAGCCACAGCCATCATGATACCTAAACCAAACAAAAACCCAACAGATCCACAAAACTACAGACCGATCAGCATACTAGAAGTCTTAGGCAAAACTTTTGAAAGACTATACAACACCCGCCTCAGATACCACCTTGAAGATGAACAACTACTGTCCTACAAGCAGTTCGGCTTCAGAGCACACCACTCAACTCAAGACGCACTCAATATAATGACAAACTACCTCCACATGAACAAAGGTGCATACAAGACAGCACTCATTACAAAAGACGTACAAAAAGCCTTCGACACAGTTTGGCACGATGGATTAAAGTATAAGATATGCACCAATTTTAACCTCCCTCAAAAATCACAACAATTACTATGCAACTTCCTAACAGACAGAAAAATGAGGATAAAATTCACACCTGCCTACTCTGACCACTTCACACTGCAAGCAGGAGTCCCACAAGGATCAGTCCTGTCCCCAACACTATACATTCTTTACACAAACGACTTACCCGACCCCTTACACATCGACTCTCTGACAATACAGTACGCCGACGATGTAACCCAACTAGTCAGACACATCACTAGCCTTGATCACCTAACAGATAAAGCACACAGGGAGCTAGAACAAGTTACACAATGGGAACTCCAATGGCGAATACAAACCAACCCGAACAAAGCACAAATCACCTACTTCGGCACCAAAAGACGCCAACCACGTCACATTTACCCAAACCCCTACATCGCCTACCCTTCACCCATAACTATCAAACGAACAAACACAATCCTAGGACTCACATTCAACGACACCCTCACCATGACACTACACACCAAAACGAAGGGTTCGATCGCAAACAAAGCACTCGGGAATATATACAGATTCAGAACCGCATCAATCAAAACCAAAACACACCTATTCAAAGCCCTCATACGTCCACTATTGACTTATGCACCTAACACACTCCAGCTAGCAGCACCATCACACGCCAAGAAACTTCAAGTCATACAAAACAAAGCACTAAGATTCATCCATAACACACACGGGTCATCCTTCATCCCAAATAGACATCTACATGAACTCAGCTCCGTCCCCCCACTTAACATCTACTGGAGACAACTAGGAGACGAACAAATAGAATCACTCCTCATTACTAACCCTCAATGGCAGGATTATTTCGACAATATCACTTTTATCCTCTTCGAAACTGATCGGCTTGTTAGCCGCTCAGGCGATCGGTCACATCTCTTTTCATTATATTCTTCACCAAAAGATCCTGACTCGCTAGCCGCCAGGCGATCGGTCACGTCTCTGTCGCACTGTTGTTGGCAAATACTGGGCATGCACGGCTCCTGAATGCCTGGAGCCCGCTCAATGTTGGTCAAGTCTTGTCTTGGCGACTCACCTCCGGTGCCGTCACAACACTCTCTGGTGGGTGTTCCGAGGGGTTTACAACCCTCACTACGAAAAGGTTGCCCTCACGGTTTTCTGGACTTGCGGCTTCTTCAATCTTGAGCTGTGACTGTGCGGTGAGCGTCCGCCAGCTCAAATGGGGACACTCCTTCAGGTAATTGCCCCTGGATGCTTATGCACCTCAACTAGGTCCCCCTTGCTTGCGTCTGTAGTATAAGCTAGGCGAAGTTCAGGCGCTCAATCTCTCAGGGTGGCTGAGGTGCCGAAGTCACCCGGCACCAGTCTGGTGGCCCTCCTTTTGAAAATTTTCGCCAACTGACAGTCCTAGCATATCTCGAGGACCAGATGGGGTGACAGTACTCCAGATGGAAGCACTTCCTCCTAAAAGTCGTTACGAGGACTGGACCGTCTAGATATCCCTGAACGACCTTCTTATAAGACCCAATAATTTATTCGCCTGATTTACCTTCTTCTCACAATGTGGAGACTTCAGCTCATTGTCCCAGCTTCACACACCTAGGTCCTTCTCACACACAGTCTCAACTGGTGCATTTTCTTCTCCCGTTGGGACATATGATGCACCTCCTTACCGTTGGTACGCCCAGGTGCATCTCCACTTCGTGACTTGCATTGAATCTCAGCAGCCATTTCTTCGACCATTCCTGGAGCCCACAGAGGTCCTTCTTGCAGCTCTTCACAGTCCATGGTTTCCTTAATTTCCAGAAATAACGCATCATCGGCAAACATTTGGCATGGAGAATTGGCATACGCGTCAGGCATGTCGACATAAGAAACAAACAAACAACAGCAGGCCCAATACACTGCCCTGGTACCCCACTTGTTACAGGTACAGATGACGATTTCGTGCCATTAATCACCACACACACTGCTTGCGGTCGTAGCGAAAAGTCTTCTATCACCTTCGGTTCCATTTCCCCAATTCCGTACCCTTCAGTTGATTTCAGCTGCTGAGGGTACACTGTCAGCCTTCGCGGCAAAATCTAGGTAAATATTGTCGATATTACCACCCCCGTTCCAGAATATGGGTCAAATATCAACACCTTGAGCAATTGTGTTAAGCAAAAGAGCGCCCCCGGCATAAAACCGTGTTGGCAATCTTTTACAAAGGTTATTTCATAGTAGATGTTCCATCGCGGCATCTCCTGATAATACTCTCAAGTACTTTACATATTATGCTGGTCAAGCTCACCGGTCTATAGTTGTTCGTGGAGTATCGCCTTCTTGAAGATAGGACTCACATAAGCCACTTTCCATTCACTGGGACCAATTTGTTTCATCCAGGCATTTTACAAAACAGGATCTTCAGGGGCTCTGCTAGCTCGTTTTGCAAAGCTCTCTTCCTTTTCAGGATGCATATCAGATCCGGGACTCTTATGGACCCCTTTAGCCCTGGACAGTTTATTTATAATACCCTCTTCTGTGAACACAATGGCATGGGTCAGTGGTATATCGATAATCTGTCTCAGAAGCACTAGGAAGGTTAGTTGCATCCTCTCTTGTGAACACTGAGGGAAAAGAAGCTGTTCAATGCCTCCAGCTTTATCCTGGTCCCAGAATCTGCATAACTACCATCTTCCAAGCCTCAGGTCTGATACTCCTCTGCGTTTTTCAATTTCGACTTTTTTGCATAGCGAAGTAAAAAGGCTTGCCCAACTGGGTTTGTCTTGGCCTCTTCAGCAGCCAGCCTCTGAACTCCTTTTTCAGCCCTCCTACACTCTATCTTTGCTTGGTTTCTGGCTCTTGCATACATCCTCCTGTCTTTGCTCATCGACAGTAGCCCACGTCTTGAATTTCTGGGTTTTCTTCTTAATTTGTCGACCGCGCATGGTTAATGTGTGAAGTGATCCTTCGTGTCTTAAAGCACTGGTCTTGGGTATATATTTATCGATCAAATGGGTCATTTTACTAGTTATGATATTGTATCAGTGTCTGCGTTCTTGTACCTTAATAAGTCCAGGCCAGTTGATGCCCTTATCTCTTCCCTCATCATACTCCCCGCAGATTCAGAAACGAAAATCCTCCACATACTAAAACAGATAACTGACACTTCCTCCACCTCCCTGGTCTTGGGTATATATTTATCTCTCCTATACACCCAACAACTCCCGAAATTAAACCTAACACCTCTCCTCAACCCACACAACGATTCCCACCCAATTAACCTCACCTAACCTAACCTAACCTGACTTACCCGACCTCAAAAAAAAAAAAAAAAAAGAGCACTAACACTCAACCTGCATCTACTCCCCCAAAAAAGAAAGAAAAAAAACCTAACAATCCCCAAAATAAAAACCTAATAACACTCAGCCGTTACTAGCAATCACAAAATAAAAATAACCATTCAACCATTCACTAACCACACCTACCACTCCTCCCAAAACAAATACCTAACCCCATCCCATACTAACACAGATGACGTGTACGTCTCCCTTAGCCAATAAGGTCGGGGAGAGGTGCACAGTACCTACAAAGCCCTCTCCTCAGAATGTTACCAACACTGTTCAGATGGGCGCCTCCTCAACAATAAGGTCGGAGAGGTGTACCTTACAAAGAATGGTACCAACATACAGATGACATGAACGCCTCCCTTAGCTAATAAGGTCGGGGAGGTGCATTAGTACCTGTACACAAACCCTCTCCCTCAAGAATGGGACCGGAACTCACAATACCTAAAAGCCCTCCATGCAAATTGCAGAAGTCCTTTACAAGCCAAAGAAGAAAGAAAGCAATAATAACCCAACTCTGCCAACCACTAATAAAACCTACAATCTTCCCAAAAGAAAAACTTAACCCACCCAAACTTACTCACAATCCTCCTAAAAAAAAAAATAAATAACTCAACTTATCCTATACTGCCAGATTCTAGGGTCACTAAGTCTAAGGGGAATACTTAACTCTAATCTTAATTTCTAAGGGTCGCTGCCACCAGACCCCTCTGGACAGCATGTAGCTCGTTAGGTAGCGTGCAGAGTGGACTAGGCATTGGGTTAGGTTTTTCCATTGACCAGATCGATAAGGGTAAGAAGAGGTGAAACCACAACATGTCTAATTGATTTATTCCTATAAAACATACTGGTAAAAATATATACATGAATTGGCCTTCCTCAGAACAACGGAAATGTGGTTACAGATGGGCCCAGACTCTTACATTGATGGCGTGTCATCCACCTACTTATTGCCTAACAATCTGTGACCACCTTACCTCGGTCATTCCTTCTTACACTAACCCTTAACACATCAGACTGCTCCACCTGTATGGAATCTAGCACCGTGGTTATCACTCATAGTAGCACCATCTCAACACACATGTTACACTCCATACCTGCAAGTATGGGACTCCTTGTGACTTTTAGGTATACACAACAAGCACCTCGTTCGCACACCGCCCTCGGTGGTGAAGACGAGGCTTCACCTAGAACCATAGCACTATTTCTACGCTTGGTATTATAGGTCGCTCAAGTGACGACCGCAGAGTTCTCACGGTCTCCTTATTTGTGACTATTCATTTGGAGTGGTGCGCTGGAAATCCAGAGTTCACAGTGGATTGGCATGAGGAGTGGTCACCACCTGTTGTGACGCTCAAAGGGATAATAGCGGCCGGGCGGCAAGGTACTCAACCGCATGGAACCTGAGGTGACAGTGAGAACGAGGAAGACTGAGAAATAATGCCTGACGGGCGGTTATCCCTTAACATTCCTATTACACTTATATATCCGGCAAAGCTTTAAACTGTAATAACTTCTGTTATCAACCTTAATTATAGGGCGGGATATAGCCCGCTAGGACACTGACCTGAGGTGACGGTAGAACGAGGAAGACTGAGGCATTGCCCTACGCTCTCGTCACTAGGCCTACAGTTTCCAATCCTGAATTTTCACTTTTGTTTTTATGGTTCTCACCTGAACACTTTTCGGTATATTGTCACTCATGCCTTATAAACACATATTTTAATCCTAAATTACACACTAAGGTAAGGTCTTGGTTTGCTAGTTCTTGGGTAAATTCATGGGGTTATAATATCAACGTGGCATCTGAGGCGGGTACATGACTTGCGCCTTGAAACAAAAGCTGAATGTTCATGGCGGGGTGTATCAACTTCACTTAAAACTGTAATGAGGTCCTCCTCTCACACATTGCACTATTTGAACACAGACATAAGATTCTCTGATCACTGTACCTGTCGTGGGTATATGTCACGTGAGGATACGAGGTGTATTAAATTCATACCGACGCATACAAGATATTTCCTTTCAAGTATAGTTTCTGGATCACTTCAACACCTCACATAGTTCTGATACATTATCTTTTTCCAGATCATTGTTCTCATGTATTTTCATGATATCTGTGGGAGTTATGTTCGCTACACGCTCACAGACGTAAATAGTATGACCTTCAAACCTGATCCACATAGTCTTACAGTACACTAGTCCGGCTCAACTGGACTTTAACATTCATCTTATGCATACCCTGAGTTCTCCTTAATGCTATGAATACATACACTTAATATGATATAACTGTACCTGGGTACAATACAACACATGGTCTAGGAACATTGAGTAGGTGAGTTGTCCTTTATCAATGTTTCCCGTTTTCTGAGGTTCCACAAGCGCGGTGCATTTGAATGTTATATAGCGTAATATGAATTAAATGGGATTTTTAGGAATGACAATGATGTGCGCAGTACAATCCAACCACTAATCAACTCCTACAATCCTCCCAAAACAAAAATTTAATATACCCGACCTTTCTAACAACCCCCTTCGACCCCCCTTAAAAAAAAAAATTTTTACATATGACTCAATACAACTATTCATTAGCCATACAAATCATATCACCCCTAAAAAATCCTACCATACTATAAATTAACCTAACAACCTCCAACCTCTCCTCCCCCTCCTCCCAACAACTCACCATACCTGACCTCACTAACAATTATCCTCCCCTTCCCCCCTTACTATATTGACACAAACACACACACACACAACAACCCCCCTTAAGCAATTCTAATTCAGCTCAAATCAACATGCCACCGCCACCCCCAACCAATCCTCAAATACAAACTCCCCTCCCCACAACCAATCTCCAAACACAGCCCCCCTTCCAGACAAAGCCTCTCATAATACTACAACTCTCCAGAACCAAACCAAACATACCCAACCTCTATGACAGCCACTGTCAACGAAATCGACCTAACTCAAGACTGAAACCAATCAACCTATATCTCACTCATCTCCGTTCACAATTTGACAAAAGCTCAAATCTGTCTCCTGCTATTACTAAAAACTCCTACGGTACGCTCATCCTTCCTTACTACGAATACTTTGACATTTCAAGATCAAAGATTCAAAACTCTTCCTCCCAACTCGCTCCATTTCTCTTCGACATAGCTCAAAGACCTACAACTCTCAGAACCAAATCAAACATACCCAACGTCTGTGACATCCAATCTCAATAAAATCGACCTAACTTAAGACTGAAACCAATCAACCTATATCTCATTCTCGTAACCGTTCATAATTTGATAAAAAAACTCAAATCTGTCTCCTGCTATTACTAAAAACTCTCCTACGATACGCTCATCCTTCCTTACTATGAATACTTTAACATTTCAAGCTCAAAGATTCAAAACTCTTCCTCCAACGCGCTCCGTTCCTCTTTGACATAGCTCAAAGACTTTACCTTCATCTTTCTCCAAACAACCCTACGACTAGCTACATTTCCATATTTTCACCTTCTCTATTACTTTGATCGTGTGTTGCCTGTGCGTCCGTCCACCTGCACTTCTCAGCTTGCGCCGCCGCCGTGGAAGGGCGGTTCTTCCTCCGCTTTGCCAACACTGCCTAAGCTAAGACGACAACCAGAGCACCCGCGTTAGCCCTTTGCTTGCCCGGTCCTGCTCCCGCCCTCCCTCTGCCTCGTCCTGATTGTGATTGTTACACCTACCGGGCACATTGCCTACCCCCTCACGCAAGCGGTGTTTAGCCACTGCACCTGTTCTCTCCTAAAATTCACTTCTATCCTCCCTTTATCCTTCCCCTGAACCTCTTCCCCCCCCTGTTATGAGGGACTGAGCTGCCACCATTATATTAGGGCCTGTGTGTCAGTAACAATTCCTTTTACTCTCATACTTATTACCATTGGTAGCGTGACGAGAGGGGCTGTGGGTAGATGTAATGATAATATCAAGTAATAGGGAAGAAATAACGGTAAATACTGTAGGTAAATAATAGACAATATACAAATACAAAATTTATTTAAACATTAATATGGAATTAGGAGAAAGAATATATATGTACCAACAGACGAAATCTGGTACTATGCCCTCCGGCTCAACATATTCACACCACTACTGGGTGAACATACTCAATAACACTCCCAACCCTACTGGGTGGACATACTCAATAACACATAACTCTTTTAGTCACTTAGCACCATAAAGACCAGGGACAACTGCCACTACGACACTCGGTCGTCAGGAGTGATACTCAAGCAACAGCCATGGGGTCCAGCCACCATGGGGTACTTTCAGACGAACTCTGAAGATCCCAGTGGATTAATCCCACCACACAAATAGCCCTACTGAGTTAGACACTCATCCACCAATGATGGGGCTGGTAGTGGTGTGTGGCTTGTGATCCGGGGTCACCTCGCAGGCCCAGCGTTAGGCCAGACGAGCCAGCTATGGGGCCATAGGTAGTCTTAAGTGTCTGACGGCCGGGTCTCACGAAGGTAACTGATCCTACTGGACCTCGGACATCTCCCCAGACATAGTGGATACAACATCCACGCTACAGACACGGCAGGCTGCATTAGGGACCTGTAAGAATGAAGGGCGAGCACTTACTAACAGTGACAACATCACATTTCAGGACGTTAAAGACGTAAATATGACTTCACCAGAGCAACACCTTCACTCAAAATAGGCCAGGAGTCCACCTACTTCTATTTCGATGAATTAATTTACTGTACACTCTGACGTTGAAACTGAAACTATGAACTCAGTTTCATTCTACTATTATCCTCACTAACAATGCTCTGACTCAGTTATCAAAAGCAAAATTAAATTGATTACAAAGGGTTGGATGGCAACAGATCCCAACATACAGCGTCTCTACGAAATCCGCGGATTATATTCAAAGGAAACAGAAAAACGGGGCACGTCAACTAATAACCCCAGAACTGATTGGTTTTTAATATGAATCGTCTGATTTCACGCTAACTGACGTGTACGACCATGGTCATTGCACTCTTACACTTCGTGACATTGAATCTCAGCAGTCATTTCTTCGACCATTCTTGGAGCCCACAGAGGTCCTTCTGCAGCTCTTCACAGGTCGTTCAGATATCCCTCGTAACGATCTTTAACAGTGAGTTACTTTCCCATCTGGAGCACTGCCTGGTCCCCGAGATATGCTACGGACTGTCAGTTGATTGAACATGTTCAAAGGAGGGCCACCAAACTGGTGCCTGCACTACGGCACCTCAGCTACCCTGAGAGATTAGAGCGCCTGAACTTGCCTAGCTCATATTACAGACGGTCAAAGGGAGACCTAATTGAGGTGTATAAGCATTTCAAAGGGCACTACTCGGTCGAGTGTCCTTACCTGGAGCTGGTGCATGCTTGCCCTACAGGGGGTTCCAGCTTAAGGTTGAAGATGCCGCAAATCCAGAAAACGGTGAGGGTGATCTTTACGGAGTGAGGGTTGTGATCTCGTGGATCAATCTGCCAGAGTTTTGTGAAGGCACCGAATGTGAGATGGTTCAAAGACCAGACTTGACCAGCATTGGAGCAGTTTCAGATACTTTCAAGAGCCAATGCATGCCTAGTACTCGCCACAGCGCGTAACAGAGACGTGGCCGAAATTGACTGGTCACCCAAGTGGTTAACGAGCTGATCCGTGGTGAAGAGGATAAAAGTAAAAAACGAAAGTAACTGAAATTCAGGACATGTGTTCGTAACAAAGAACCGGCTAGTAACCCGGCATGTGGCGATATGATAAGTTAAGAATAAAGATAATTAAACGATACCAGCATAGGTTACGTTAATTTACTTTGAAGTGCCTGAACATGCCCAGCATCTGTTGACGGTAGGAACCCGGGAGACAGCGACCGTCCGAACAAGTAACCTGACAAATAATTAAAACAACAAATATGAAAATATTAGTAAACTTAATCAAAGTAGTGCATGTTAATGTTACATATCGGATTTAGATGCTTTACACTGAAGCATACTTCTAGAATGTACACTAAAAAAGCAAATGGCATTTACTTTTACCATATACATAAGAAAATGTGGTGGAAAAATATGATTTGATGAAGTATAAGCATTACAAAAACTGAAGCATCTTTCAAAAAATTACAATATACGCGAACGTGAAAAATGCATTAAATTTTATAAAACAGTTGAGCATCAAAATTTTCTCATATTTTACCTTGGATCGTAAGAGAAAGTGAGAGAGGAAGCTTGTGATCCTCTTCCTCACAATACTGGCGTTTATGAGGCAGTGATTGTCAATCGTAAACAAAGTGGTCGCGTCGCTCAGTGGAGGTCTAATGTCTCAAATTAACTCTGGAGCAGACAGCTAAAGATACTGCCAGGATCAGGTAAGTTACGGTCGCTGATTTTGATTATTTCCGAATTAAAGTTTATTTGTCAGTCTTCCTCAAGCATTGTGTCTCCAAGTAAATGACACTAACGTCGAGTACCCTTTAGGTGATATACTAAATGAAATATTAGTGAGTTGTCATAGATGGCGGCCACAGGATAATACCGTAAGTATCGAGAGGAAATATTATGGAATACTCAGTAAGGTATTTTTGCAATTTCGGCCAATTGACGGCCGACTGTTTTAACCATCCCCAACCTTTAGATCTCCTTATTTGGAGCATTTCTAACCCCATTTCAACCAGGGGACAAACAATAATATCGCCAGAAATGAATTTAAAGTTTTTCCATACTTTCGGGGGTAACTCTAAAACTGATACTTTCCCCCGGAAATAAAGGTCAAATTCGATTAAATCAGACCAAAATACACAAAATAAATACATTTCTAAACTACTAGGGCATAATGGCCGAAACTGCAATTTTACCAGTAGTAATTTTGGTGTTAACAGCAATAATCAATTGGTAGAGAATTTAGGGATAATTCAAGGTTTCTGTAAAATTTTTGGGTAATTATATAGGACTAACCAGCCGGTCCGACTAATTACCCAAATGTACCCAAATGTAGCCGCAATGAAGTCAAATAATGGTCCTACATGAATAGATCGGACTGCCAACCACTTCTCGACTAGTATTTGGTGTCAAAGTCACAAAAAATTGGAAAACTTAATTTAAACTGAATTAATAGATTGCGTGCTTGTACCGAGGGCGCGAGTAATTACCCAAATGAACCCAAATGTAGTCGCAATGAAGTCAAATGATGCTCCTACAAGCGTAAATCGGGCTGTGAATCACTTCTCGATTATTATTTGGTGTCATAAAGTCACAAAAAACTGGTAAACTTAATTTAATCTGAGTTGTGTTAGGTTAGGTACATGCACTCGATCTATTAACTCAGATTAAATTAAGTTTACCAATTTTTTGTGACTTCGTGACACCAAATACTAGCCGAGGTTAGGTTAGGTTAGGTACATGCACTCGATCTATTAACTCAGATTAAATTAAGTTTACCAATTTTTTGTGACTTCGTGACACCAAATACTAGTCGAGAAGTGATTGGCAGTCCGATTTATTCTTGTAGGACCAACATTTGACTCCATTGCGGCTACATTTGGGTACATTTGGGTTCATTTCGGTAATTACTCGCTCCCTCGGTACATGCACGCGATCTGTTAACTCAGATTAAATTAAGTTTACAATTTTTTGTGACTTCGTGACACCAAATACTAGTCGAGAAGTGATTGGCAGTCCGATTTATTCATGTAGGACCATTATTTGACTTCATTGCGGCTACATTTGGGTACATTTGGGTAATTAGTCAGACCCCTAACCAGCGGCCGAAATTGATTGATAACAATTATAAAAACGCCGGATTTTCCCTGTTATTTTATAGAGGACACGGTTATTTTTCGTTATCCACCCATCACCTATTTTTCACATGAAAATTTTTTTTTTTTTTTTTGCTAATTTTCTTGCTGTTTTAGATAATTCTGACATTTATCTTTGGAACAAATCACCTTTTTTTTCTTGTTTTTAAGTTAGGTTAGGTTGGTTGGTTGGTTCCTTTGGTATGGGAATAGGTTATTTTTGGTGTATTACTCAAATCTGACCTCCATTTTTTGTGTAAATTAGGGTTTCTGTTAAATAAAAATGTTAATTTGGGGGAAAAAAAATTCATTTGCACAAAAATGGATGTCAGATTTGAGTAATACACCAAAAATAACCTATTCTCATACCAAAGGAACCAACCAACCAATCTAACCTAACTTAAAAACAAGAAAAAAAAAAGTGATTTGTTCCAAAGATAAATGTCAGAACAGACCTAACCAAACAAACCTACCTAACTTAAAAACAAGAAAAAAAAAAGTGATTTGTTCCAAAGATAAATGTCAGAACAGACCTAACCAAACAAACCTACCTAACTTCCTTACCCCCTGGTATATTAAACAGAAAGAACTTACTATGATATTGTGAAATTTGAGGGATTTTCTGGACATGAGATGATACGGCCACATCGGTGTTATACAGCCCGGGCAGTGGAGTGATTTATTGTGATGGTGGGAAACATCGAGCTACAGCGTTGAGGAAGTAGATGAAAAAATTTCTTTATGATCTGAAAGCACAGGAATTCCCGCAGTGTGGACAGTCTCTATTTAAAGGAACAATGCTGTTGTCTTTGAACAATTAAAGGGTCTCGTTGTCTTTATCCCTAAATTCACAAATTACGTACATTTAAGACTGGCGACAACCTTAACACGACATGCTGAAAAACAAACTGCCCCGGGCGCTGTAAAAGCGCCTCAGCTAAGCGTGGCCTCCTTACCGCCTGGAAGACAAACTAGTGCGCACCTAGGTGCCTAATTATATATGAAATGAAAAATTTGCACAATAAATTACTATCATTTCAGAACTCTGATGAAAATAATGTAAAAAATAAACTAATAAAAATAGCTCGTCCGCAGGTTAGTCGTATATATTCACCAATTTTAGTTTCGGTCCTGTTTATATAGATATCCAAACCACTTTTTTTTTTTTTTATCTAACATAACTTAACCTGATATTATTATCGTTTTGGTCATGCGGTGAATTTTAGGATTTTAAGTTTAGGTTAGGTTCCGTTGTTTTATTTTGTGTGTGTTTTGAACGATTCTGATCTACTTCCAAATAGGTGTCTGACTGAAACGATACTTTTACTCCTAACCTAATCTAACCTAACCTAACCTAACTTTACCTAACGAACCTAGCCATAGAACCCAGGAACTATATCTAACTAAATATAAATTCCAAAGATTCCCCGGATGACCAAAACTATATTAATACCATATTAGGTACAGTCGGGGTCAAAAGCCTTGAACACTTAGCAATATCTGGTATCTACTTCTGAGTTATACATACAGTATATGATTGGGATATACTAATAACACTACTTGTCATCACATATTATGCCTGAACCACAAAATGGGATAAAACTCTCCTTAATACCTAAGATCTTCGGGTACTTACATGCCAAATACTGTCAAGTGTTCAAGACTTTTGACCCCGACTGTACATTATTAATTTATAACAGAAGTGTACACAATGAAAGTTATCATAAAGTCATTTAGATTTATAGCGACAGTTGGATTTCGGGGTGAACTAATAAAAAAATATTTCTGAATTTTTTTTTTTTTTTTTTTTTTTTAGTCTTCCCAAAAATAAAATGAATGCAGTCCAACTCGGCCTATTGCCAACTCGCACCATCAAATACCAACTCAGACCATCTCGAATAACCAACTCGGACTAAAAAGTATAAGTAAAGGTTTACAGATTTATTTTTGCATGGATGATAAAAGTACAAAAGTACAATGATAAAAAGCAGCATAGGTGTACAAACATTACTGATAAACAGCCATGTGATGTGTGTAGCCATTGAATAGAATCACAAGAAAATACTTAAAAGTTTACCCTTTAATCTATGCATGAATGACAAAAGTTCACTGTTAAAAAGCAGCATAAAAGTACAAGCATTACAGATAAACAGTCACGAGATCTGAGGTTGACGAGTTCCACAACAATGTTCCCACAGAGGGCGACCTCACTTTACCTGGTGACTTGACAACGATAACCTCACAAAATATGGCTGTTGAGGATGACCTGATCACGAGATCTGATGTTGACGAGTTGCGCAACAATTTAAATAATGAGTTACTTGATGCACAAAGGCAGAACATACCATACAGAAAACTCAGAGCAGACAACAATGACCCTAAATGGGTAAATAATTATTTAAAGAATATTATTGGCCAAAGGAAGGCTATAGGTAAGAGAATAAATCGTGGTGAAGTTTACCTCCGAGATGATTATAGGATTATTATTGGCCAGTAGGGTTAAGACTGAGATAAGAAAAGCAAATAGGAATAATGAATTGAGGGTAGCAAGGGAGGCAAATCAAACACCAAGGGATTCTTGCAAATGTATCAAACTAAAAAACACGAGACAAGATTGGACCAATACGATGGAGAAATGGGCATTAATCTGAACAGATATTTTTCAACAATTTTCACCATCGAAAATTTAAACATGATACCCGAGGTACCGACTATATACAGAGATAGTGAAGAAACTGGATTAAGCGAGATAGTAGTGACTAGTAACGATGTTAGTAAGCAATTAGACAAGCTAAAGCCTATTAAGTCACCAGGTCCTGATGAGATATTTGCCAGAGTATTAAAGGCATGTAAGGGAGAGCTTAGTATGCCATTAGCAAATTTTTTTAACATGTCATTAAACATGGGTGTAGTAAAAGAATCCTGGAGGATAGCGAATGTGATACTGATTTTCAAGAAGGGAGATAGATCACTATCCTCTAACTACCGTCCAATCAGTTTAACATCAATTGTAGGCAAATTACTGGAAGCAATTATTTCAATCTATTCGAAATCACCTGGAGAAGCACAAGTTATGAATGTGAATCATGGTTCATTGATCAAGTTCTACTAACATACTCATAAAATTCGTCCTTCAAACCGATTGAATCCTCGGTATTCACTCATTCTCACTCTTCGTATTTCACTGAACCAAAAGGGACATAAAGCAAATCTCAAACTCATTCCTGAACCTCTAGTCACCTACTTGCTTGAGGTGTACAAGGTGTGCCGAGTTAGTAATGTGTGGGCCCATTGGTTATTTAAGATAGGCCAAGTTGGCTAACTGCGTGGGCCAAGTTGATTCTTTAAGATGGGCTGAGATGGAGGTACAGTACATCAAATAAAACTATGTCCATTAAACATAAGGAGCAAAATTTAAGCAAATAAAAAAAAATTTTTGTCTAGTTAGTGGATGGAGTAAAGAGTAAGATTTACCGATTAATTTTTAGGCTATACAAGTAGCAGGAAATTTATTACCAAAATAAGTTTTTCTTCTTTAATTTTTTCTTGTTAACAGTCAAAAAGGTAATCTGGATATGGCTAACACCGGAAGGCATTCAATTTTGTTCATTTTACTACATGCTCTCCTATTTGCTAGAAAGAAGCCAAGTAGAAGATCTCCCATTGGTTATATTGTGGTCTTGAGAAGGCATATCTGTCATTGGCTGTGGCTATAATATGACCGAATGGATTTGTCATTGGCTGTACATATTTATAAGAACCAAATAGAACCTGACCTAACCAACCAAGGAAATCTACCTAACCTTAACTAACTTCCTAGCCGGGGGGCCAGACCCACGTCATATTAAACAGAAAGTACTTATTTTGATACAGTATTTGGTACCAATGAAAGCAAATTGTTGATGCGTCGTGGTGTATTTTACTTTTTTTGTGGATGTGAGTGTACGATCGAACCAAGCCGGTCAGTTGTAATCAAACAGAGCAGTTGACAACACGTGTCGACTTGGTAGGTCTTTCGTGGGAATATTTACGGTAATTAATTTTTTCACGTATACCATAAAGCACGTAGGGACATTATTTTATTGTCATATGATCAGTTTTTTGCCGTACCATAACCCCACAGTTTCGCTCATCCTTCATACCCTGCCCACTACACTGTACCCTCTTTAATTTGGATCGTTATACAGGTAATTCAGTTTTCAGCTTAATTCGTATGTTTGTTTGTTTGTTTTTCAAAAATGAATTAAACGATTTGAATTTGAAATAAATCTGAAATAACTATTTATTATATACAGGTACATAAAACGACATAAGTAAATTTGCTGACGGCACTAAAATAGGGCATGTAATTAAGTCTGACAAGGACACCGCAAAACTACAGGAAGATCTAAACAAATTCTTTGCATGGTTTGAAAAATGGCAGATGAAATTTTATGTGGATAAATGTAAAGTACTGTACTTAGTCTAGGAGATGTAAACAGAGAAACCAGATACAGGCAGCCCCCGACTTACAACGAGGTTAGGGACCCAAATCCAGGTCGTAAGTCGAAAATGCAAAAAGTAATACATAGAAAATCTAAAATGAAATACAGTACAGTATTACCCCGCTTTACTCGGGTTTTTTTATGCGTTTCCACGTTTACGCGGTGCATGTACTCTTTTACGCGGAGAGCGGCACGGGTAAGGTGCGCACAAGGTCGCCCAGTCATCAAAACATTACCGAGTTCTTCACTCGCCACCCACCACAGCCGGCCCAAGTCAGTGATAGTGAGGATATGGACTTATTTGGACTTTGAGGGGTTTGACAAAGAGGCCCTGCAAGCCTCTGTGGTGGATAGTGATACAAGTGATACAGGTGAGGGCCAATAATCTGCCCTCTGCCTCGGAACCAACCCCCCATCCCCGTGTGCCCAGCCATCTTTTCTACTAATGTAAGTGTTAAAAAACCTAATATTATTGATATATCTCTTAATTATTAATTGTGTGTGCATACCATCATAAAATTAAGAAGTTATTTTTACTACAATGTAGGTATTGTGTCTGAAAAAGTGGAGTTTGGGGGTCGGCCCAGTCTCTATTTCAATTAATCCCATATGTTCTGTTGTTCACTTTTCGCGTTTCCCGCTTTATGCGGGCCTCCATGGGTTCAATTGACCGCGTAAAGCGAGGTTTCACTGTACAGTAAAAGTAATCAATAATGAAAAATGAATACAGTGTTACTGTGCACTTACCTTTAATGTAGTCAGCTGAATGCACACGGGGCCCCAACAATTTTTTTAATTAAACATGGAGACTACATTAATTGGATGAAGCAGAGGAGACAGGGCTGGGTGGGTCATCAATGTCGCTTGCTTCAGACAGGCTGACATACTTGCTTGTTGAAGGTATTGGATCATCTTTAGGGCGTGAAGCACCGGTGGGGCGTGAGGAGACTGCAGTGGGGGACTTCTTAAAATATATGTCCAATTTAGACAGCACAGTTTGCCTTTTCTTTTCATTGTAAATCTCCCTGTAGCAAGCAAGTGCATCTTGGATCATTCTGTCAACTTTTGCAAAATGCTCAACATTTTGATCCAATTCTTCAAACATTTGCATCCCCTTATTAATAGTAGCAAATGCCTCTGCCATTTGTTTCTTCTGAGCACCACCAGAACTCTCACTTTTACACTTGCCAGTCATTTTAAAGGAAATTAGAACAAAAATATTGAAAATATTGTCAGTACACTACCAACAACAACGACGGCCAAACACCAACTGAGCACTCTATGGCTTGGACGCTGTACACCACGAGGCGGCCCAGCCCACGCCACGCTCTCGTAAGGGACGGAAACGTTTCGGTACTGGAAAATACGTACGAAATTTGAAAAAAAATTGGGTACGACTGAGGTGGTCATATGTCCGGGTGGTCGTATGTTGAGTAGGTCATAAGTCGAGGAGTACCTGTACCTGTATCAGATGAACAGCGTTGTTATAGAGAAATCTGACTGAGAGAAAGATTTAGGATTAATGATAAGTAGGAATCTTAAACAAAAACAACAATGTGTATTTGCTCGAAACAAGGTTATCAAAGTACTTGGGTTCATACAAAGGAGTGCTAGTTACAAGACTAGTGAGGTTATCCTAAAACTGTATCTTGTGCTTGTGAGACCTCACTTGGATTATGCAGTTCAGTTCTGGCCACCATACTACAGAATGGATATAGAATCCCTAGAAAGAATTCAGAGGAGAATGACAAGACTGATCCCAGGCATTAGGAACCTTGCATACAGAGACTGGTTAAACCATCTTAATTTGCACTCCCTCAAAAGACGTAGGGGGAGGGGCGATGTGACCAAAGTGTGTAAATGGAAGTCGGGGCTAAACAAAGGGGACATTACAAAGGTACTCAAACTATCCAACCAGGAGCGAACTCATAGCAATGGTTTTAAATTAGACAAATTTAGTTGTAGGCGTGAGATAGGTACCCGGTAAATATTGGTTTGGAAGTAGAGTAGTGGATAAGTGGAACAAGTTACCAAACATCATCATTAACTCGAATATGCTGGATAGCTTCAAACATGGGTTGGATGGATATATGAGCGATAGGGGTTGGGTGTAAATGGGACTGCCCAGTATGGACCAATAGGCCTGCTGCTGTTTCCTCCATTCTTATGTTCTTATGTTTTGGGAATATATTATGAAATAGATTAAGATGAATGAATTATAGGAAAAGAATGTGAATTATATTAGGATAATGTACAAAACTACATTTGGTGTGTAGCTGGGGAGAGGAGGAGGAGGGAGGGAAGGCAACTCACCACCTCCCACTCAGCAGCCCGCGATCCCTTTATAACAACAGTACAGTATGCAATTTACCATAATTCCCATATTATTTAGGTTCATTTGGTGCTGGCTTAGTAAAACATTATTAAAAAATAATACATTTTCCCCCAAAAAATCCCACACTCAATCCCAGAATTGAGCTACTGCACTGTAGTATGTTCTCAGACTCTTATTTACATATATTCTCAGACTCTTATTTACAGAGCAGTAACAGCTGATTGGTCCTGCTGACCCGCTCTCCCTAATAATGTCACTCGCACTCACTATCTCTCAAGCACCGTTGTTGTCACTGCTCAAGAGGGTTGGTGCTTACCACAGGGTCTGTCTTGAGCACTTAGTACAGTAAATAATATTGTAGTGTAATTATCAGAACTTAATACTAAAGATTATTGTATTGTACAATGCATCTCCACATACTCTGGTTTATTCACTGATGAGTTGTCTAAGTGCAAAACTATCCAAATCGAGCTATCATATTTCAATAATTCTCAAAATAGGAATTAGAAAGTAAATTGGTACTAGACACTGGTTTAGTAGTGCTGTTAATGTGTGTACAGTGGTCCCTCGGTTAACGAACACAATTCGTTCCAGAAGGTCGTTCGTTAACCGAAACCATCATTTCAATGGGATTTTGGGTAATTGGTTCCAGCTCACCGAAAATTACATACAAACTAAAAATAAATGCGGAAAAGTACACTTACTTTGAGGTGTGCATGTAGAAAGCTCCTGGTTGATGATGATGGGAATTAGAAGTGGGGATGGAGGAGAAGGGAGAAGAGAAGGCAGTGGGGTGGAAGAGAAATCACCCCATGCTTCATGCTGACATTTCACCCCAAAAAATTTAAGTTCACTTGGTGTAATTCAAGATTATTTTCTTTAAATCAACACTGAACTGCACTATATATTGTCAATATGAAAACTAAATTTCAGAATGACCAATAATTGTACTGTAAAAATGTAAAAAATTTTTATGTTCAAGAGAATCTCAAGCAAGATGCTTCCTCTACTGAGCAGAGACACAAGCTGATGCCATTCTGGGTGAGTCAAGTGGCTGTTTGGCTCGCTAAAAACTAGTTCCCTGTACTTCAATTATGTTAAATAATTGTTAAAATGACTAAAAATTTTAATATAAGACTTTTAAAATTATTGAATAGTACAACCTTCTTGATATTTACTCAAATGGTAACGAATTTAAGCCCTAAAACCGATTACTGTATTGGCGGACTAATACTCCAGCTGGTGAGCAGGCAAAAACATGTTGACACGAATTCGTTAACCTAATTTTTGTTCGTTAATCGAGTTGAATATTCTTATGGAAGGTAATTCGTTAACCGAGGCGTTCATTAACCGAGGGATCACTGTAGAAGCTGACTTAACTAACCAAAGAAACCTACCTAACCTTACCTAACTTCTGGACCCCCCGCCATATTAAATAGAAAATACTTTTTAGACATTTGAGACCAATGAAAGCAACTTTGTTTAAGCGTCGTGGTGTAATTTTATGTATTTTGTATACAGTACGTGTATTCCCTTAAGGGGAGCGTCCGGCTAAAGCACAAAATTCGTTAATATGGGATCAATCAATATCAATTTCCTGTCAGCAGTTAAGGAAACCAGATGCAGTACATTGTTGCTATACCCCTGAATCGGTTCTGTCTAATCCCTGATATCTGATTTTTCCCTAATACAGGGTATTTTCATAAATTTTCAAAATCCTACTTCTCCATAACTTCTTGCTAAATTACGTTGAAATTCATGTGTAATATAGGTAATTTACTCTTCTTGAACGTGTCGTATATATATATATATATATATATATATATATATATATATATATATATATATATATATATATATATATATATATATATATATATATATATATATATATATATATACAATGAAAACGTGGATAAGATAAATCTTGATAAAATCACACGGGAAAATGGAAACAACGGAGCACCTTAGCTTTCGTCTTTATTCAAGACATCTTCAGAGGCAACTGGACTACATGGACAGAGAGAGGCTTAAATATACAGGGTGACCTTAAAAACATGAGGTCAGGTCATAATGATGTCATCCACTAATCCCCACACCAACACACACGTAGAGGAGCTTAAGAGAAGGGGGGTGACGTGACTAGTCAGGTCAGGTCAAAAATAAGGGACCCACAAAATAACTATCATACATCTAGATCAAAGGTTTTCAAAGCATTTTTAACCTTGGGCCACTGACAAATAAATTTATGTAACATATTATCAGTTTTGAACTGACCATCACTAAGGTTTATTGATTTTAATTCCTTAATCAAACTAGCTTCAACCAGAAGTCTTTCTGTGACACAAGATGATTTAAATACTTCTTAGCTTTTTTCCCAAGCAATGGGGTGATTATTATTCCTAACATGAACGAACAAGGCACTGCTTTCAGATGCTGTTCTGATATTATACTTATGTTGTTTGATTCTGAGCTGCAGTGTTTTTCCTGTTTGTCCTACATAATTACAATTACATTTGCTACATGGAATACAATAAACACTTCCATTTACATTCAAACTTGGGCTATTCCTTATTAACATATTGGTAATGGTAGAGTCATACTTGAAAACAACATTAATATTTAGAAGCTTGAGGGACCGAACTAACGGGACAAGTTCATTACGATAGGGCAGAGTCAAAATATTCTTAAGTGTAGGAACTTGTCTGGTTTGAGAGGAATGAAAGGATTTTTTAGCCCTTTTAAAACAACGATCAACAAACACAGAAGGGTACCCGAGTTTCTGTGCAATGGAACGAATGTGTTTCAATTCATCGTCAATAAATTCAGAGTCACAAATACGCAGACATCTTAAGAACATAGCAGAAAAAACTGACATTTTGGTAGACTCAAGGTGATTCGATAAATAGTGAATGAAACTGTCTACCTGTGTGGGCTTTCTATATACCTTAAATTTATAGTTTTGGCCATTTCTCATGATAAGCATATCAAGGAATGGAAGGGATCCATTTATTTCTCTTTCAATTTTGAATGTGATACTTGGGACAATATCATTAATGTAATGAGACAAATCTCACAAGAAGAAGATTACATATAGGTAGAATATTGATAGTATAAGAGTATAAAAGAGAGGAAGATTTTGGTAGCGTGGCCGTGATAGTTATTTACACTTATCTTATCTTATACGTCAATACACATCTATTACGTCTTAAGGGCGACTTCTCAAACACCGCTTCGTTACAACTCTTTATTAATTACGAACATGACATGGACACATTGATAACACCTTCTATTGAAGTTACTAGGACATTATATTTACGTTACTAGGACATCATATTACGTTACTAGACACTCTGATTCTCGGACACGAACATGAAATGAATACACTTCCCACGTAAGTAACTCATCCCATGGAAAGCTCTGACAAACACTCACGTGACCTAGGGGAGGCCTAGCAGGTGGTCCTGGGTTGTCTCTATGGGAGACTGCTTAGCTGGGCGCCGGAGGGAAGTCTCGGTCCTGACCGGAGGCGACCGGAGGCGGCTTGCCTCCGGCCCCTGACTTCTCTCGAGCAGGACTCGGGACGTGGTAGCTGGCCCTTCTTGGTTACAAGACACACTCTCTCTCTGTCTCTCTCTGCCTCTCTCTGCCAGAGGGAGGACTAAGACGTCCTATATATTGGGAGGCGAGCCGTCAGGTTGAGCCGATTGGGGGGGGGGGGGCGGCGAAGGGTCTCCTTACATTTGCCCTCGCTAATGTAGGGTCAGGTCTGGACTTCTTCTGCGGTGTAGGCCATTGTGTATATTGGGAGAGAGCCGGCCGGTGCCCCCTTACATGTATGACATGGGAGGGGAGCCTGGCTGATTTATAACCCTTGGTCAGCCGTGAGAGTTACCCTACACTTGACCTCCCTAATGTCGGGTCAAGTCTGGACTGTCTCTGAGATGCAAGCTGTGGTCTGACAACCCATCACTACATTAAGCTTGTCTAAAAATTCCAATGGGTCACTGTTTCTAGGCCAAAGACAAAGAACATCATCTACATATCTATACCATGGAGGAATAAAGTCCACTATATTGGGTAGTAATCTCGACTCAAAAAACTCCATATAAATACAGGCTAGAGGAGCAGAAAGACAATTACCCATGCTCATGCCAAATATTTGCTTGTAGAACTTCCCATTTGCTCTAAACACATTGTCAGTTACGCATAACTCTATCAATTTCAGGAAAGTATCATGTTCAATAGTTAAATCTAACAGTTGTAATTTATCTTTGAGAAATGAAAGTAAGTCTTTCACAGGTACTCTAGTGAACAGTGAATTTACATCAAAACTTATTAATTCGCAAGGTTCATTGTGTTTAATTGATATATATATATATATATATATATATATATATATATATATATATATATATATATATATATATATATATATATATATATATATATATATATATATATATATATATATATATATATATATATATATATATCTCGGCTTATAAGACGGAATTTGAACATTAAAAAAATCTGCCCAAAGTTAGGGGGTCGTCTAAACCACCAAGTATAAAATTCTTACCTCTTAAATATTGTGGTTTAGTGTGTCAAGAGTGGTGATGGAAACATCGTAAGCCACTCACAAGGTCTTACCACTAATTATTTTATACTGAAACTTACGTTTGGCAAGCTGGATTCAAATTAAGATTACCGGTATATTAAAATAATAAAAATGTATTATAAACCTGTCTAACATACCGTAAAAGAGAATTATACCCCTGTAATAAACACAGCTATCATCACACACCCCTCCCCACGCCCCCCCCATTTGCCAGTGAGGAGACAAGAAAGGGAAAGTGACCGCGAGATTGGGCTATTTTTAGCCGTGGAGGTGGTCAGTAATGCATATCGGTATATTTACTGATAATAATACTTATCTCCTATAAATAATTAATTTAAAATTTATTTTTTTACAAGGAATATTCAGTAAATGACTGCATTAATTCTTGAAACTACCGACAGTTAAATACAGACGCTTAAGTGACGTCACTAGTGTTTACACTACACCAGCTGGTAACATTTGATGCCATTACTTGAAGTGAATTGGCCTTATTTTAAGTAACTAACTATAAATAAATACAAAAATTAAAAAAAAAGATCAAAACTGAGAAATAATATACTGTATGTATGTTGTGTTGTCAAAGTAAGAGGAACAATTGAAACTGCAATTCGGTAAATCTATTTCAAGTAAATGGAAAATAAGCAAACATGTTATTTACCAAGACGCTTCCCTCTGGCTCAGGGTGAGATGGAGGGGAGATAAGGCTATTTATAGCTCGTCTGAAGTGGCCAGTACCCTAATGCACCATAAATAATTCATTGAACATTCATTTTTTGTACATAGTATATTCAGTATATATATATATATATATATATATATATATATATATATATATATATATATATATATATATATATATATATATATATATATATATATATATATATATATATATATATATATATATATATTTCTGATTATCGCTTTCTTATTGGGTGCATTAATTTTTACCTAACTTACCATTTTTTCCTCCAAATATTTATAAAGGTAAATCATCAAATAATAAACCAAGCCAAATATAAAGAAAATCTATATGTTCAGCCATGCACAATATGTTATTCTACTACTGTACTTAGTTATTGTTTTATTAGAATTGGCCCATAAATGGCCGATCCTTAGGGATGTGAATGTTAGAAAACCTAGTTTTGAAATATGGGCCGATAAAGGTGAAGAGAGCAACTCACAATTGTACCTCTGTCTTGCATGTTTCACAGTGAGGACTAATAATGGTTTACACCAGCACTCTCTGTTTACATCATGTGATCAGTTGAATCGTGCGGTTTCTGTCAATTACTCCGTGATTTTCACTATTTTCTCCAATTTTGTTGTTCGCGATGAATACAGAAAGCGTTCTGGTGATCTAATTGCCGCTGTTAAACGTAAAATAGGTTTACAAGAACGCAACTAATGCGTTGTAGCCCGCGCCTTCCTAGCGACTGGCCGAGCTGTTATTGTGTGCTTTTTTGGGTGGTGCTACCACCTTATTTAGTCAAGATAATGGCCTCTACCTCTACTGGGGTCCTACTGGTGCTGGTGGGGGTGGGACAGACCCACCTAAACGGCCAAATAAGGAAAAGGAGAAGCGGGACTATCATAAGGGAGTTAAGTTTGCCAAGTACTCAATGCAGGATATGCAACGTGTGATTAAATTACTTGAGGAAGGCCTAAAAACTAGTTTCCAGAAAGTACAATCAAGTCAATAAAGGCAGAATTTGTAACATTTGGAGGTTATAAATGGGAAAATCAGAGGTTGATGTAGAGTAGCCAGTCTATATCGTTGTCATGGGTGATTGTCATGGGTTGCGTTAGGCTTACCCACGCAACCAACTCCAAAGTTTGTTTTACTAGAGATAAGACGCCCGGCGAGGCATAACTGGGACACGTATTTTCAATTAGGTATGTTAGCCAGCCTTTGGGGGGGTGGGCAGTGAAACAGTGTTGTACTGTTCATCGCTTCACACCCAAAAACCTCATTTTTAAGTAGTATCCCTCCTGAAAGGGAGCGGGACACCTCACCACACAGAGTCCTCCACCGCCACTCCGTCCTGTGGATCATCGTCGACACGAGACTAAGTGTGTTAACCTAGGTTGTTATCCCCGTGGAAATATCACGTGTGGATGCCTGGTTGCGACAAGAGCAATCCAGGCTGGCCTATCAAACCTACAGTAAATGGTTAATTAATTCATGCTTACAGAGTTCTGCACAACACCCGTCTACAGTGACCGTGATCGACACGAGACTAAGTGTGTTAACCTAGGTTTGTTATCCCCGTGGAAATATCACGTGTGGAAGCCTGGTTGCAACAAAAGCAAACCAGGCTGGTCTATTGCACCTAAATGGTTAATTCAAGTCACGCTTACCAGTTCTCCTTGCCGCGACAACCGTCTACAGTGACTGTCAGTGACGCGAGACTATGTGTGGTAACCCAAGAGTACTTTTTGTTGTTATAGCTCGTGGAAAGAAGTTCTTATGTGGAAGCCTGGTTGCAACAAAAGCAATCCAGGCTGGCAGTAAATGTATCACTTGAAGAATTAAGGCTCTGTTAAGTCATACCCACAGTAGAGTAATCACATGTGCCCCCAAGTTGAAAATTCCCTCTTTTAGAAGATTAACTTTATTACAGCGTGAACGTGAGTGAATCATATATCCATGCAAATAGTAAATCATTGTATGGAAGCTTGACAAATAAATGTAAGTGCAATTATCTGCCCGTATCTGTGATCCTATCTTATTATTACTAAAGGTAATACTGATTGGTTATGACAAAGTACAGTATAACCAATAACTGAGATAGATGTTGAAAATTAATGGAATTCATTAAATCATCATTTATCAAGTATAAATCATGGAATGTCGAGTGGTGGAGTGAACTTCTACGTAGATACACCATAATCTCCTGTAAGTAATCAGTGTGAAGGTATCGAACTCTACGGTAAGAAATAAGAAATACAGTGAACCCTCACTTTACGCGGTCAATTGAACCCACGGCGGCCCACGTAAAGTGAACAACATAACATATGGGATTAATTGAAATAGAGACCGGGCCGACCCCCAAACTCCACTTTTTTAGACACAATACCTACGTTGTAATAAAAATAACTTCTTAATTTTATGATGGTATGCACACACAATTAATAATTAAGAGAAATATCAATAATATTAGGTTTTTCAACACTTACATTAGTAGAAAAGATGGCTGGGCACACGGCGATGGGGGGTTGGTTACGAGGCAGAGGGCAGATTATTGGCCCTCACCTGTATCACTTGTATCAATTGTATCACTCTCCACCAAAGAGGCTTGCAGGGCCTCTTTGTCAAACCCCTCTAAGTCCATATCCTTACTATCATTATCACTATCACTGACTTGGGCCGCGTAAAAGGGTACACACACCGCGGAAAATGAGCATTCCGGTTTCGGCAAGGTACCGTGTAAACGTGGAAACGCGTAAAGTGAAACCGCGTAAAGCGGGGGTTTACTGTACGATATATTATTATCTTTATATACAGTCGGCCCTTAACATACGCGGGGGTTACGTAACAGAGATAGCCGTGGATGTTAAAAATCCGCGTATATGTGCTGCCCCCCCCAAAAAAACCCTGGCCCCCATGTCCTTATTTACCGTATATACCTGCGTGTAGTTCGAGTTTTTAAGACCAAATTATTTGGCAAAAAATTGGGGGTTGACCTCTAAAAGGGTAATAGTTTCGTAAGGTTGAAAAATATTTACCAGTAACTACCAGTAAACAATGGAAACGATGCACCAACGCACCACCAGCTGTGAGTGTTGGTACAGTTGCCAGGGCAGATCTCTTGCGTCATCATAGCAAGCCCAAAGTAGCCAAATTCATGGTATGGTAGCACAGGACGATGTAAAACATAAAGTATTCATTTCTTAAAGTTTATTTATAGATACTGGGCATAAACTTTTGTTCATTACATTTGAAACATCAATCTTTGTTAATTAAATTTGAAACAAAAGAAAACTACGATACCGTATTTTCATTAAAATATTACATCACAAGTATATTTTACCTTAACTGTGACTGAATGTATATACGTATTCTCAGAAATAAATACAGAAATGTAATATTTTTGCTGGAATGATGTACGTATTACAGTGGAAAGTGGGATAAAATTGTGACGAAAGCAAATGACTTTCGCTTTCTTTCGTTATTCAAAAGATTTTACCGTAATCGCTTTTCGAATGGTTTTCAGTTAAAAAACTGTTGTACTCGTACTGTAATACAATAATATTCTATCCTATCATTAACCTTATAATCCCACAACTGAAAACCATTCGAAAAGCGATTACAGTAACATCTTTTGAACGAAAGAAAGAGAAAGTCATTGCTTTCGTCACAATTTTATCCCACTTTCCACTGTAATACGTACATCATTTCAGCAAAAATATTACATTTCCATGTTCTCAGAAATAAATGGTAGTTTTGTTGAAACAAAATGTACAGTATTTAATATTAAAATGCAAAAATAGCTATAAAAACAATTAATACACCCGTAATGTACTGGCTGGCATCTCGTCCCTTTTCCCGCGTCCAAGGTCACCACTCCTCCCAACTCGCTCCCTCCGCCTCCTCCACCTCTTCACCATCACTACCGCCGACAACAAACACAAATGTTCTGTGAATAACTGCACCTCCACTTCCTATGTACAGTACTGAACTGTACAGTCGGCCCTTGACATACGCAGGTTTATAATACACGGATTTGCAAATACGCGGATTGCCCCGCCGGGGGAATATTCTGTCCATTGAAATAATTGAAGTACATTCAAATCGCACGCCATTCAACTCGCGCGCGGCACCGAACACGGGACACCGCCCGCTCCCACAACCTCACACACACACACACACACACACAGCTCTCCCTCGCAAGGATTTCAGCAGTGTGAGTTATATTCTGCTAAGTTTAGTCTGACATTTTACAAGATAAAAACTTTTAAGCCTAAAACCACCTTCACCCTGGCTGGGAAAATGGGGGAGGGCTGAGGTGTTGACACGGCCAGCGGTGAAGGTTACCTAGTGCGTATTTATTTACCTGTCATATAGAGGGAGTAAAGTTTTCTCTTATAAAATGTCACTAAATTGACTTGGCAGAATATAACTTACATTGCTGTAATTCTTGCAAGATAGTGATTAATTTGAGTATAAACATCCCATAGTTTGCACTAGATTAAAAAAATTTAGTAATTATTTAGTACAGGGGCCCCCCCAAATTCATGGGGTTAGGTTCTCAAAATGGCCACAAATCAGCAAATAACATATGCGGACCAGGGGAGGGGGGTACATTTTTACTTGTGTACAAATAAATGTACACAGGGTACTGTATTTCCTGTATGTGTTTGCCCTTAGGACAATTATTTATTTTACCTGTAATACTGTATATATATGTGTGTGTGTGTGTGTAGAGACACACACACATACAAACACTCACAAAACACATACAGTGGGGTATGCTATAACGAACGGATCCTACTGCGAATATTCCTATAACGAACGGTTTTACCTATAAAATTGAGAATGCTATAACAAACGCAACTCCTACAACGAATGCGGATGATACGGGACTATTTCGTCTGGCGCATGAATATTGTTGTACCGCGACCCACAACAAAAGCGTCAGGCGCCATCTTTGTCTCATTGTGTAGCCAGTGCACCACTGTTATTGTTGAAATTTCGTCTTTTGATGTGGAAATACGAGTTATTTGTATAAATATTTTGTTATACAAGTGTACAATTGTAACAATGAATCGTCCAAAGCAAGTGAGAAAGCTCATAACTCTTGAAACTAAGATAGAAATCATAAAGAAACGTGAGAGTGGAACAAGCATTGCAAAACTTAGTAATGAATATCGGATGGCTAAATTGACTATATGTACGATTTTGAAGAATAAAGAGGAGTTGAAAACTGTGCAAGTGGCTAAGGGAATCTCTAGACTTAGCAAGCAAGGTGTAATGTGATTGAGGAGATGGAAAATTTACTCTTAGTGTGGATAAAGGAGAAAGAAATGGCAGGTGATAGCATTAGTGAAGCTATAATTTGTGAGAAGGCCAGACAATTGTTTGAGGACCTTAAAGCCAAGACTCCCAGTGGAAGTGATAGTGATGTGCCAGTGTTTAGGGGTACCAAGGAGTGGTTTACTGGTTTCAGAAGGAGAAATAAATTACATAGTGTTGTGAGACATGGTGATGCTGCTAGTGCAGATAAGGAAGCAGCTAAGGAACACCATGACATTTTTTAAATGTGATTAAAGAGGGAGGCTTTGTTTCTCAGCAGGTATTCAACTGTGATGAAACTGGACTTTTTTGGGAAAAAATGCCTCGCCATACATACTGTACATTACAAGGGAGGAAACTTCTGTCCTTGGCCATAAGCCAATGAAAGACAGGCTTACCCTCCTTCTTTGTGCTAATGCTTCTGGTGACTGCAAAATAATACCACTACTTATGTACCATGCAGAAAACCCCAGAGCTTTCAAAAACATTAGGAAGAACAGCCTTGGTGTTGTGTGGCGGTCAAACCCAAAGGCTTGGGTGACCAGGAGTCTTTTCTCTGAGTGGGTGATTGAGGTGTTTGGACCCAGTGTTCGGGATTACCTCAGGGAGAATAATCTTCCACTGAAAGCTATATTGGTGATGGACAATGCACCAACCCACCCTCCTAATTTGATGGTTGAATTGCCAGAGGAGTTCAACTTCATCACTGTGCACTTCTTGCCACCCAACACAACACCTCTCATCCAGCCCATGGATCAACAGGTAATTTCTAACTTTAAGAAGCTGTACACAAAGGCACTGTTTAGAAAATGTTTTGTGTCCACTTCTTCCAGTGATGTTAGTTTGAAGGAATTTTGGAAGAGTCACTTCAATATAGCAGACGTTGTGTTTTTAATTGCTTCAGCCTGGAAAGAGGTTACTATGAGGTGTCTTTGTGCTGCTTGGAGGCCATTGTGGCCTGAATGTGTGCTTCAAAGAGACTTTGAAGGCTTCGAAGAGTTAGAGGAAGAGGCTGTTGTACATGAAATTGTGTCTCTGGGCAATTCCATGGGCCTGGAAGTGGATGATAATGATGTTGAGGAGTTGGTGGAAGAGCACAGTAAGGAGCTGTCCACTGAGGAGCTGCTTGAGCTTCACAAAGAAGAAAATGAGACACTGAAGCGGAGCTTAACTTCTGAGGAGTCAGGGGAGGATGAGGACAAGGAGGAAAGCCGCATCATTCCAGCCAAAGATCTCAAGGATGTGTTCTTTTGCTGGAGCAAACTGTCTAAGCTTGTGGAGGATTATCATCCTGATGTTGGCTCTGTGGAAAAGGGCATCAGTGTGTTTAATGACAATGTGATGAACTACTTTTGGAAGGTCCAGAAATCAAGGTTGAGGCAGCCAACCCTGGATTCCTTCTTTAAAAAAGTAGCAAAAGACCCTACAGACAAAGTGCCTGTGAGATAGTCACCAAAGAGGGCTAGGAAGGATGACTCCTCTCCTTCCACCTCTTCTCCATAATTCTCTCCTCCCCCCCCTCCCCCTCTGCCTCCTGCCCTGCATGCTGAACAACACTAAGGTAAGATAAAGTACCATATTTTTTACATTTTCCACAGAAAATTTTCAGTGTTAAGTGGTTGTATTTGGGGGCCTGGGACGGATTAATCCTATAACGAACGAGGTTCTAGAACCAATTAGATTCGTTATAGCATACCCCAGTATTAATTGGAAAAAAATATTCTCAAATAATCAGAAACAAATTTATTAAAAATGTGAGTCTACCCTCAAGTCCGTGCTAAAGTAATAAAGCACGGGCTCAGGTTTTTAATAAATTTGTTTCTGATTACAGTATTTGTGAGAGGATTTTCCCACTACAGGGGTATTATTTATTTGTGCAGTATGTGTTTTGTGTGTGTGTGTGTATGTCTACACACACACACACACACACACACACACACACACACACACACGACACCACAACCGCATCCAGCCCATATGAGCATGAACCGATTGTTATAAGAACAGCCCAGTCCCAACCATTGTAAAAATTATCAATAACTTGTATTCGACCAGGGTATTCACTCCCAGTCAATCTTACTTTTTGCACTGTCACTATGTTGAAATGCCCTGTAGTTTGAGCTTCTCCCCACCAAGTTATTATATATCATATTTGTATCACTTATGGAACTGTATATTTTCAGCCTTCCGGCTGCCATGCTCTTTCAATAAACCGCTAATTATTATTATTATTATTACACACACACACACACATACAGGTAATGGAAATTACTGTCTCTAGAGCGAATGGCTTCCTGTCCCGGCCGTGAAAATGTCAGCAACTTTAAAACTACCCACAGACATTCTCGTGTACATTCAAGGTGTCATCCGCGAATAATAGAGGACCGTGAAATAAAAATCCATGAACTTGGGGGGGGGGGTCACTGTACATTTGAGTACAGGTTTGCCCTTAGGATAATTATTTCTTTTACTTTTTTCACAATATGTATTTAGGATGACGTGTGCATGTAAATGAGTAAAATTAAAATGAAGAAAATTACATATACACTGTACAGGTATCTACCCGAAAATACGAGTTGAAAAATTTTTACTTAAATGTACAGTAATGCCCCGCTTTACGCAGTTTTTTTTTTTTTTACGCGTTTCTAAATTTACGCGGTACCCCGCCAGAACCGGAATGTTCACTTTACTCGGTGCATCTACTCATATACGCTGGAAGCGGCCTGGGCAGGGTGCGCACAAGGTCGCCCAGTCATCAAACATTACCGAGTTCTTCACCCGCCACCCACCACAGCCGGCCCAAGTCAGTGATAGTGAGGATATGGACTTTGGGGGGTTTGACAAAGAGGCCCTGCAAGCCTCTGTGGTGGATAGTGATACAATTGATGCAAGTGATACAGGTGAGGGCCAATAATCTGCCCTCTGCCTCGGAACCAACCCCCCATCCCCGTGTACCCAGCCATCTTTTCTACTAATGTAAGTGTTAAAAAACCTAATATTTTTGATATTTCTCTTAATTATTAATTGTGTGTGCATACCATCATAAAATTAAGAAGTTATTTTTACTACAACGTAGGTATTGTGTCTGAAAAGGTGGAGTTTGGGGGTCGGCCCAGTCTCTATTTCAATTAATCCCATATGTTCTGTTGTTCACTTTACGCGTTTCCCGCTTTATGCGGGCTTCCGTGGGTTCAATTGACCGCGTAAAGCGAGGTATTACTGTACTACACTAAAGGACTAAAAATTTTAGAATTTTTTGCAAACTATGTGATGTTTCTACTCAAATTATTTGCTATCTTGCAAGGATTCCAGCAATGCAAGTTATATTTTGTTAAAGTTTAGTCTGTGACATTTTATAAGATAAAAACTTTAAGCCTAAAACTTCCTTCACCCTGTTTTAAGAGTGCTGCTTAGGGGAGCTTCTTAGCCGAGAACCCCAAAAAATTTTGTCGTAATCTTCTGAAATCCGGATTTACCGGGTTCGAATCTTCGAGGGTTCACTGTATATACCTACGTACATACATACATACATACAGTGGTGTCTCTATTAGCCAGAACAATTGGTGCAGAGAACTTCGGGAGATGAGAGATTTCCGGGTAATGAAACAACTTTTTCAAAGCCAGAAAAAATCCCTCATCCACGGAATTTTCTGGGTAATGGAAAAATGTTCTCAGAAGTTCCATAAATTGCACATTACATCATCTCTCGAACCCATAAAAATATCCCTAATCTGGAATATTCCAGATACCGAAAAAATTTATCAGAATTTCTGGAAAATGTGCCTGATTTTCATCTCTCAAACCAGGAAAAGACTTCCGTATCCCTGGAAATTTCCAGAATTTTCCGCGTACTGCAAAAATTTTCTCAGAAATTTCCAGAAAATGTAACCCCTTGGAAAATTTCAATTCCGGCTATTAGAGAGTTCCAGTTAAGAGGGATTCCGGCTTAGGGAGATATTAATATAGTACAGTGGTCCCTCGGTTAACGAACTCAATTCGTTCCAGAGGATTTTTCATTAACCGAAACCATTGTTTCAATGGGATATTGGGTATTTGGTTCCAGCTCACAGAAAAGTACAGTGGGGTATGCTATAACGAACGGATCCTACTACGAATATTCCTATAACGAACGGTTTTACCTATAAAATTGAGAATGCTATAACGAACGAAACTCCTACAACGAACATTATTTAAATTTTTTTTTTTTTTTTAATAATTTATTGTTTTTTATTACAAGTATTAATGATATTCTTTATTTCAGGGGTTTAGATGCATATTTATGCACTTTTTTACAATTTTATATTACAGTGACCCCTCGTTTAACGAACTCAATCCGTTCCAGAAGGTCGTTCGTTAACCGAATAGTTCGTTAACCGAAACCATTGTTTCAATGGATTTTTGGGTTATTGGTTCCAGCTCACCGAAAATTTCCTAAATTCAACAAAAATGGTAGAAAAGTTCACTTACTTTGAGGTGCGTATGTAGAAGGCTCCTGGATAATGATGATGATGATGGGAATTAGAATGGTGGTGGAGGAGAAGGGAGAAGAGAAGGCATTGGGGTGGAAGAGAAGTCACCCCATGGCGCCATTTCACCCATAAAATTTTAGTTCTCTTGGTATAATTCAAGATTATTTTCTTTAAATCAACACTGCACTGCATTATATATTGTCAATATGTAAAATAAATTTCAAAATGACCAATAATTTGCTTGGAAACAGAAAAAAAGCATTTAGTTGAAGAGAGTCTCAAGCAAGATGTTACCTCCAGTGAAAACAGAGAGAGACTAACGCCTGTTTGCTGTGTTAAGAGGCTGGATGCCGCGCATTAAACTAGTCACTTTACCTTCAATTATGTTCAATAATTGTTAAAATGACTAAAAAATTTAATATTAAACTTTTAAAATTTTGAATAGTATAAACTTCTTGATATTTACTAAAATAGTAAGGAATTTAAGCCCTAGGACCGATTAATGTATTGGCTGACTGATACTAAAGCAGGTTGCCCGGTCAGTACAAGCGAAAACATGTTGAGGTCGGTTCGTAAGAAATTTGTTAACCGAATTTTTGTTCGTTAACCGAATTGAAGATCCTTATGGAAGGCAGTTCGTTAACCGAAATTTCGTTAACCGAGGCGTTCGTTAAACGAGGGGTCACTGTATATTTTTCAGTGTTAAGTGGTTGTATTTGGGGGCCTGGAACGGATTAATCCTATAACGAACGAATGCTATAACGAACAAGGTTCTAGAACCAATTAGATTCGTTATAGCATACTCCACTGTATATACAAAGTAAAGCCAAAAACGCATAGTCAGAAACACTCCTAAAATTCCCCTAAATTGCCCTTAAATCACTGTATATGTGTGTACATATACACTCTTATTCTTAAATCACTACTGTAATGTGATACAGGTGATTAATTTTTATCTCTTTTTGCAAAATATATGACGTTTATACAGTTGTACCCCGCTTTACGCGGTTTCACGTTACGCGATTTCTCATATACGCGGTGCCTCGCCAGAACCGAACTTTCACTTTACGCGGTTCATCTACCCATATATGCGTGAAGTATAATTTTTTTTTTTTATTTAGCTCATAAAATTCATACAAATTACCCGGCCAGAATATAATTTGCATTGCTGGAATTCTTACAATTTGATGATCATTTTGAATATAAACATCATAGATTTTGCATTAGACATACAAATTTTAGATGTAATGTTTACTCTGAGTAAATATGCTATCTTTTGTGCAAAATATATGACATTTATATTCAAAATGTTCCTGGTCTTACAAGGAATCCAGCAATGTCAATTATATTATCCTAACTTTAGTCTGAGGTTTTATTTGCTACTAAAAGTTAAAATTAGTTTTTCACCTAACATTTCTCTGGTAGGGAAGGAAGGTGGGGGGTGGGGGGAGGGTTGGGACCGACCGACCATCTGGCGCGGTTGGAAGAGGGGGGAGGCAAGTTGGGGTACTTTGATTGACAGTGTCATGAAGAATATTTTTTTTTTATTAACTGAAGATATTTGTTTTAGCTCATAAAATTCATACAAATTACTGGACCAGAATATAATTTACATTGCTGGAATTCTTACAATTTGATGATCATTTTGAATATAAACATCATGGATTTTGCATTAGACATACAAATTTTAGATCTAATGTAATAATTTGGTTTACACAAAGCAAGTATTTTATCTTTTGTGCAAAATATATGAAGTTTACATTCAAAATATTCCCTGACCTGCAAGGAATCCAGAAATGTCAATTATATTATCCTAACTTTAGTCTGAGGTATTATTTATTACTAAACGTTAAAATCTAGTGTTTCACCCAATCATTTCTCAGAGAGGTAGGGGCCAGTGAGCTGGGAAGAGGGGGGGGGGATTTGAGTCTATTATTTGAATGGACATTAACCTGGCGACTGTATTTCTCTTAAATATTAATTGTGTGAGCATACCATCATAAAATTTAGATGTTATTTTTACTACAACATAGGTATTGTGTCGGAAAAAGTGGAGTTTGGGGGTCGGGCCATTCTCTATTGGAATTAATCCCATATGTTCTGTTGTTCCATTTACGCGGATTTCACTTAACGCGGTACCCTGTGGGTTCAATTGACCGCGTAAATCGGGGTACTACTGTATACAAATTATTCGCTGTCTTACAAGGATTTCAGCAATGCAAATTATATTCTCCTAGCTTTAGTCTGAGATATTATATAAGATAAACACTGTAAGTCTAAAACCCTGGCTGGGCAGATGGGGGAGATGGAGGGAGGGAGCGGGAGGTGAGGTGATACGGTTTGACAGTTGGCGCCAAGAGGTCTAGTGAAGTATTTATTTGTTTTTTTATTTCCTTTAGATTGGGTTTTTGTTTTTTGCTTATAAAATTTCATAGACGTAACCAGGGAGAATATAATTTACATTGCTGGAATTCTTATACGATAGTGATTAATTTAAATATAAACAAGCTATAATTTGCACTAGACATAACAATTTTAGTACCGTTAGTACATGTACACTACAGGTTTGCTTTAGGTCATTTATTTCTTTTAATTTTTTTTAGTATGGTGTGTGTATGTAAATGAATGAAAATAAATGAAGAAATTTATTTAAATCTACCCAAAAATACAGTTGAAAAACTTTACATAATAAAATGTACTAATGCACTAAAATTTTTATCTCTTGTGCAAAGTATATGACGTTTATATTCAAATTATTCACTGTCTTGCAAGGATTCCAGCAATGCAAATTATATTCTCCTAACTTTTGTCTGTGATATTTTATAAGATAAAAACTTAAAGCCTACTGAAAACCACCAAACCTTTGCTAGGAGGGTGGGGGGGGGGGTGACAGTGACATGTTTGACAGTTAGGCGCTGAAGTTCTAGTGAAGTATTTATTTGTTTATTTATTTCCTAGATTGAGTTTTTGTTTTTTTATTATAAAATTTCATAGAAGTTACCGGGGAGAATATAATTTACATTGCTGGAATTCTTATACGATAGTGATTAATTTAAATATAAACATGTAATAGTTTGCACTAGACTAAAATTTTAGTATTCATTTTGTACTTTATTTTGATCACATGTACAATACAGCTTTGCCCTTTGGACAGTGTATGCATGTACAGTAAAAGTCCAAAAATCCGGATGCCAGAAATCCGGACCACCTGAGAATCCGGACTTTTCGAAAACTATTTTTTTTTTTTTTTTAGCGGGCTTTTGTGTGTATGTGCGCATGCGTGAGCGCCACAGCTGCACAGCAACAACAAGCGACCACGTGGTCGCCACTTTAAAACGAGCAATCAAACTGTGACAACATACCGTATATACTCGTCTATACCCCCCCTCGTTTATAGGTCGACCCTGATTTTTTGACCAAGAAATCGTTAATTTTTGATATTCCTCGTTTATAGTTCGACCCACGTTTTTGAGGGTAATGGAACAACAAAACCTTCTGTAAAAACACTCTACATCCTTTAAACCGAGGCTCGCCGTGCCTGAAACACGAGTGCCGAAGGCAAATTGTTTACCATTTATTATTACGACGCTTTACACTGAAACGCGGGTAGTTTCAACAAAAATATTGTATATTTCCATTCAATTATTTATTCAAGTCAATTAGGGGGGAATATTATTGTAATACAACAGTTTTTTAACTAAACCATTCGAAAAGCGATTACGGTAACATCTTTTGAACGAAAGAAAGCGAAAGTCATTGTTTTCGTCGCGATTTTATCCCACCTTCCACTGTAATACGTATGTCATTTCAGCAAAAATATTACATTTCTGTGAATGTATTATATCAAGCACAGTATGAATAGAATATCATTGTAATATAACAGAATTTTAACTGAAAACTATTAAAAAAACGAGTAACATCTCTTGAACATTGGAAGCTTAGGTAAAGTCTTTTGTTCTCGTCATGTATTTTATCCTATTTTACATTGAAATACATCACGTTTCAGCAAAACTACTATTTATTTCCGAGAATATATTCATTCAGGCGCAGTTTAGGTAAAATATACGTGTGATGTAATAGTTTTTTAACTGAAAACGATTCGAAAAACACGTACCCTCTAGCCCTGTTCAAGGAGAGGACTGGGAGAAGCTGTTTGGTGCTGCAGACGATGACAAGGAAAATGATTTTGATGGGTTTTAATGAAAATATTCGGAAATATGGTATCGTAGTATTTATTCAAGTCAATTAGGATAGAATATTATTGTAATACAACAGTTTTTTAACTGAAAACCATTCGAAAAGCGATTACGGTAACATCTTTTGAACGAAAGAAAGCGAAAGTCATTGTTTTCGTCACGATTTTATCACACTTTCCATTGTAATACGTACGTCATTTCAGCAAAAATATTACATTTACGTGAATGCATTATATCAAGCGCACAGTATGAATATAATACCATTGTAATATAACAATATTTTGAGTCCTACTCTTTCCATTTACAGAGTACTGTACAAGCCCATAATAATGGCTCCTAAAGTAGATAAACTTCGTTGTGTGAAGAGAAAGAACATGTTGAAATTGAGTGACAAACTTTAAATAATTAAGAAACTAGAACGTGGTGTGAGCAATACTATTCTAATGGAAACATACGACATTGGAAAGTCTACAATTTATGATATAAAAAAGGCAAAGAATAAAATTCTAGAATTCACAGCTTTTTCATTAAAACTGCTCATTTTGATAAATGAAGCATGCTATATTTGCTAATGAATAAACTATCAAAATGTACCTGTTCATCTCTTCTTTATTCCTCCTTTGATTTGAATTTTAAAAGTACTGCCTGAGAATCCGGAAAATCCGAAAATCCTGACCGACCCAATCCCCAAGCAGTCCGGATTTTTGGACTTCTACTGTAAATGAATTTTAATAAATGAATAAAGTTACATATACCGAGCCAAAAATAATAGTTGAAAAACTTTATGTAGACAGAGCTTGGATGGATAAATTTTAGAATGACCAATAATTTGAATATAAAAAATGCACAAATATTAAAGAGCACAATTTTCTTGATGTTTACTCCACTGGAAACAAATGTAAACATAGAACAGATTAGATTACTGAATTGGCAGACTAGCCCATCAGCTGATGCTCACAACAAAACGTGATGTTCGTAAGGATTTCGTTAATCAAATTTTTGTTCGTTAACCGAATTAAAGATTCTTATGGAAGGTAATTCGTTAACCGAAATTTCGTTAACCGAGGGACCACTGTACAGTCTCTCCTCGACTTACGACGGGGTTCCGTCCCAACGACCAGGTCGTAAATCGAAAAGGCAAAAATAATACATAGAAATTCTAAAATGAAATACAGTATACAGTAAAATTAATCAATATCCTAATTTTTTCCATAAGATTAAGTACAGGTATTCACTACAGTATATGCTGATTCCCATTATGCTGTGTTGCTGCAGAATGCAACCATAGCATACAGCAAAGGTCAGGTGTAAATGGACAAACCAATACTTTTTTGTTGAACAGAAATGCTTGCCACTGTTTGATTTGCTCGGAAAGTGTCGTGTGTTTCAAAGAATACAATCTGAAAAGACATTTTAAGTAAAAGCACACTACCTATAACAAATTTCGATGACAGGCACCAAAAGAAGAGATGCAGAAATTGAAGAGAATATTGCTTGGGCAACAAATGGTGTTTAAAAGTATGAAGAACGATGCAGACAATATTGTTAGAGCAAGCTACATCGTATGCCAGTGACTTGCAAAATTTTTAAAGCCATTCTCTGTTGGTAGGCTTGTGAAGAGCTGTATCTGTGATGTGCAAATACTTTGCCCAGATCAGCATAAGGATGCATAAAAAAAAATTGCCTCACGTTGCACTGTTGCAAGGTGAATAAATGAAATGGCAGATGATATTAGTGGGTCATTAAAAAAAGGTGTCATTAGAGTTCAGTGCTTTTTCCATAGATGTTCGTGAAAGCGCTGATAAAACAGATACAGCCTAACTGGCAATCTTCATCTGGGGAATCAACGATGATTTCAATGTCACCGAGGATCTACTAGCTCTTCAGTCAATGAAAGGGCCGATGACGGGAAGACCTTTTCTCAGAAGTAAAATCAGCATTTGTATGCTTCAAACTGAAATGGGAAAAACTGAGTGGTATTACAACTGATGGGGCAAGGACTATGGTGGGCTCCAATGTTGGCCTTGTTGTGAGGATTAAAGTAGAGATGTCTGATCGCAGCTTGTATCCTGAAGAACTGAATGTATTTCAATGTATCATCCATCAAGAGACTATTTGTTCCAAGAAACATACTTTTAAGCATGTCATTGACCCAGTCATTACTTGCATCAATTTCATCAAACGAGATTACGAGAGTTACGAGTTACGAGTTACGAGATTTTCTTGAAGATCTGGAGTCATATAAAGACGATCTCGTCTACTATTCTGATGTGCACTGGCTTAGTAAAATGTTAAAAAGATTCTACCATCTCAAAGATGGGGTGTCTACCTTCATGAAAATGAAAGGTAACCCAGTGCTGGAATTAAATGATAATGATTAGTTGGGTGAATTGGCATTTCTTGTCGCTGTTACGACAGCTCAATGACTTGAACATCAAGTTACAGAAAAGAGGTCAACTGATGCACGAGTTATACAGCCACATAAAAAATTTTCAAAACAAACGGCAATTGTGGCAGTGACACATCACATTTTCCTACACCTCCTAGAAATTTATGGAAATGAATTCCCAGGGAAAGGTAATCAATTTGCGAGAAAACTTGATGCTTTGTCCCAGGAATTCTAATCTCATTTCAAAGAGTTCAAAACTGAATTAAGCAGTCTGAACTTCTTCACCACACCATTTCATGTTGATGACGCTCCAATTCATCTACAGATGGAACTGACTGGGTTCAAAACACCGGGAACTGAGAGTTAAATTGCAAGAAGTTCAGTTCTTGAATTTTACAGCAAATATTTTCCAAGACACAAATATCCAGGTCTCACAGCATCTTCACTAAAAAAGGTGTCACTGTTTGGCAGCACATATATATGTGAAAATATTTTATACCCATGAAGTTTATAAAGTCCAATCACAGATCCAGACTCACAGGCGAGCATCTGGAGTGCTGCCTCAGGGTTGCAACCTCTGACATTCCTCCAAATTTTGAACAGTGTATGTATAAACTTCCAAACCCAGGTGTCCCACTACCTATGACTGGTAGTAAAGTCATAATCTCCTATCTCTGACTATAAAACATTGGACAAAATTTTAACTAAGTGTAAAAAGTAAATTATGTCCTGATGCCTTACGAACTGAAACCCTGACTGGTTGTTTATATATCATGTATATATATGTCATCATTGATTTATATATCAGTGTCTCACAAAATAAAAAATATTGTCTAAAATAAATTGATCTGCACCAAACTGTCTTATTAATTTTAACCTTGACTGCTATGATGTTACATGCATAATTTTATTATTTCCTGTTTTTGATCACATGAAGTTGAAATAAGTTGTGACTTAATTTTAAAATAAATAGATGTGCCTATAGGTTGTTTCATTATAGTTCCACATGCACCAATATTAACATTGACATTATTCTGGTGGGTGTTTCTCGTAAGTAAGAAAAATGCTATAACTGTAGGAAAAATCAATGTATTCACAGACTGCTTCAGTCATCTTTTGTTAAATACAGTGATCCCTCGGTTAACGAAATTTTGGTTAACGAACTACCTTCCATAAGAATATTCAATTCGGTTAACGAAATTTTTACGAAAACATGTCAACATGTTTTCGCTTGCTCACCAGCTGGAATATTAGTCCGCCAATGCAGTCGGACCTTAACATACGCGGGGGTTACGTAACAGAGATACCCGTGGATGTTAAAAATCCGCGTATATGTGCTGCCCCCCCCCCCCAAAAAAACTTGGTCCTCCCATGTCCTTATTTACCGTATATACCTGTGTGTAGTTCAAGTTTTTAAGACCAAATTATTTGGCAAAAAATGGGGGTCGACCTCTAAACGGGTAATAGTTTCGTTAGGTTAAAAAATATTTACCAGTAACTACCAGTAAACAATGGAAATGACACACCAACACACCACCAGCTGTGAGTGTCGGTACAGTTGCTAGGGCAGATCTCTTGCGTCATCATAGCAAGCCCAAAGTAGCCAAATGCATGGTATGGTATGCACAGGACGATGTAAAACATAAAGTATTCATTTTTTAAAGTTTATTTATAGATACTGTACATAAATTTTTGTTCATTACATTTGAAACATCAATCTTTGTTAATTAAATTTGAAACAAAAGAAAACTACGATACCGTATTTCTAAATACCTGGTATTTTCATTAAAATATTACATCACAAGTATATTTTACCTTAACTGTGACTGAATGAATATAGGTATTCTCAGAAATAAATATGGAAATATAATATTTTTGCTGGAATGACGTACATATTACAGTGGAAAGACGAAAACAATGACTTTCGCTTTCTTTCGTTATTCAAAAGATTTTACCGCAATCGTTTTTCGAATGGTTTTCAGTTAAAAAACTGTTGTACTCGTACTGTATTACAATAATATTCTATCCTATCATTAGCTTTATAATCCCACAACTGAAAACCATTCGAAAAGCGATTACGGTAACATCTTTAAACAAAAGAAAGAGAAAGTCATTGCTTTCGTCACAATTTTATCCCACTTTCCACTGTAATACGTACATCATTTCAGCAAAAATATTACATTTCCATGTTCTCAGAAATAAATGGTAGTTTTGTTGAAACGTAAAGTACAATATTTAATATTAAAATGCAAAAATAGCTATAATAACAATTAATACACCAGTAATGTACTGGCTGGCATCTCCACTCGTCCCTGCTCCTGTGTCCAAGGTCACCACTCCTCCCAACTCGCTCCCTCCGCTCCCTCCTCCCCGTCACTACTGCCGACAACAAACACAAATGTTTTGTGAATAACTGCTCCTCCACTTCCTATGTACAGTACTGAACTGTACTGTGCTGTGCATTTTTACAAACAATAAACATGGCAAGAAAAGCTATTAAAAAAAAGAGATAAAAATTTCACTTTACTGTACAGTACCTATCCTCGGCAACAGGACGGGGGTCATCGGGCTCATTGTCACTCAATTCCATAACTGGTGGTGAAGTGGGGGCGACGGTGGATTCAGCTGCTTCCTCACTGCCGCCAGTGATTGATGGTGTTAAATCTCTCCTTCGGTGATCAAAGAACATGGTGATGGGGAGTTGTCGTCTCTTTCTTTCATTTCTTCCATGATGTTTTTGTATGGAGCGAAAACGTCATCCATCCCTCACATGAATTTCAGGGCACGCACCATGGAGGGGTCCATACTATAGGCCATGTTTTTCAGTGCCTCAATATTCCTGGTTATCTCCCCCAACTTCTCCAACGTTATTTCTTGGTGCTCTTCCTCATCCTCTTTCCCTTTCGCTTCCTCTTCCTTGCCTGAGTCTACTAACTCCTGTAGATCCTCCTTGGTCAGCTCAGTGTCGTGCTCTTCAATTAGCTCCCTAATCTCGTCCTTTGCCATGTCCCGGAAGCCTTCAGCAGCCACTTTCCTTGACAGTGCCAGGGTCTTTCTGAATATTTTCATTAAAATCCATCAAAATCATTTTCCTTGTCATCATCTTAAGCACCAAACAGCTCCTCCCAGTCTTTTCCTTGAACAGGGCTAGAGGGTACGTGTTTTTCGAATCGTTTTCAATTAAAAAAAATTTTACAGCACATGTATATTTTACCTAAACTGTGCCTGAATGAATATATTCTCAGAAATAAATAGTAGTTTTGCTGAAACGTGATGTATTTCAATGTAAAATAGGATAAAATACATGACGAAAACAAAAGACTTTACCTAACCTTCCAATGTTCAAGAGATGTTACTCGTTTTTTTAATAGTTTTCGGTTAAAATACTGTTATATTACAATGATATTATATTCATACTGTGCTTGATATACTACATTCACAGAAATGTAATATTTTTGCTGAAGTGACGTACGTATTATAGTGGAAAGTGACGAAAACAATGACTTTCGCTTTCTTTCGTTCAAAATATGTTACCATAATCGCTTTTCGAATGGTTTTCAGTCAAAAAAACTGCTGCATCACAAGTGAATTAGGATTGAATATTATTGTAATACAACAGTTTTTTAACTGAAAACCATTCGAAAAGCGATTACGGTAACATCTTTTGAACGGAAGAAAGCGAGTCATTGCTTTCGTCACTTTCCACTGTAATACGTACGTCATTTCAGCAAAATATTACATTTCCATATTCTCAGAAATAAATAGTAGTTTTGCTGAAACGTAATGCATTTCATTGTAAATTAGGATAAACTACATGAAAACAAAAGATTTTGCCTAGCCTTCCGATGTTCAAGATATGTTACTCGTATTTTTAGTAGTTTTTGGTTAAAATACTCTTATATTAGCGATATTCTATTCATACTGTGCTTGATATAATACATTCACGGAAATGTAATATTTTTGTAACTACAATGCTGATGTCAACACAAGCGTGGTTACAGCGAGACTGACTGAGTGAAGGAGAGCTATGCATGTGTGTGTGTGAGGTTGCGGGAGCGGGCTGTGTCCCGTGTTTGGTGCCGTGCACGAGTTGAATGGCGCGCGATTTGAATGTACTTCAATTACTTCAATGTGCAGAATATTCCTCTGGCGGGGCAATCCGCGTATTTGCAAATCCGTGTATTATAAACCCGCGTATGTTAAGGGCCGACTGTACAGGAATCGGTTTTAGGGCTTAAATTCGTTCCCTTTTGAGTAAATATCAAGAAGGTTGTGCTATTAAATATTTTTCCAAGTTTTATATTAAAATTATTAGTCATTTTAACACTTATTTAACATAATTGCAGTACAGGAAACTAGTTTTTGGTGCGCCCATCAGCCACTTCACTCACCCACCAAGGCGTCAGTTTGTGTCTCTGGTCAGTGGAGGTAACATCTTGCTTGTGGCTCTCTTGCACATAAATTATTTTTACTTTTTTACAGTACTGTACAATTATTGGTCATTCTGAAATTTATTTAACATGTTGATAATATACAGTCGACCCTTAACATGCGGGGGTTAGGTAACAGAGATACCCTTGAATGTTAAAATGCGTGTACTTTTGCTGCCCCCCCCCCCCTAAAAAAACCCTGGCCACCCATGTCCAATTTACCGTATATACCTGTGTGTTTTTCGAGTTTTTAAGACCAAATTATTTGGCAAAAAATTGGCGGTCAACCTCTAAACGGGTAATAGTTTCATTAGGTTGAAAAATATTTACCAGTAACTACCAGTAAACAATGGAAACGACGCACCAACGCACCACCAGCTGTGAGTGTCGGTACAGTTGCCAGGGCAGATCTCTTGCGTCATCATAGCAAGCCCAAAGTAGCCAAATGCATGGTATGGTATGCGCAGGACGATGTAAAACATAAAGTGTTCATTTTTTAAAGTTTATTTATAGATACTGTACATAAGTTTTTGTTCATTACATTTGAAACATCAATCTTTGTTAATTAAATTTGAAACAAAAGAAAACTACGTTACCGTATTTTCATTAAAATATTACATCACAAGTATATTTTACCTTAACTGTGACTGAATGAATATATTCTCAGAAATAAATATGGAAATGTAATATTTTGGCTGAAATGATGTACATATTACAGTGGAAAGTGGGATAAAATCATGACGAAGACAATAACTTTCGCTTTCTTTCGTTGTTCAAAAGATTTTACCGTAATCGCTTTTCAAATGGTTTTCAGTTAAAAAACTGTTGTACTGTACTGTATTACAATAATATTCTATCCTATCATTAACCTCATATTCCCACAACTGAAAACCATTCGAAAAGCGATTACGGTAACATCTTTTGAACGAAAGAAAGCGAAAGTCATTGCTTTCATCACAATTTTATCACACTTTCCACTGTAATACGTACGTCATTTCAGCAAATATATTACATTTCCAAATTCTCAGAAATAAATAGTAGTTTTGTTGAAACGTAATGTACAGTATTTAATATAAAAATGCAAAAAGAGCTATAAAAACAATTAATACTGTACACCCGTAATGTACTGGCTGGCATCTCCACTCGTCCCCGTCCCTGCTCCCGCCTCCAGTGTCACCACTCCTACCCGCTCTATCCCTCCGCCTCCACATCGTCACTACTGCCGACAACAAACACAAATGTTTTGTGAATAACTGCTCCTCCACTTCCTATGTACAGTACTGAACTGTACTGTGCTGTGCATTTTTACAAACAATAAACATGGCAAGAAAAGCTATTAAAAAAAAGAGATAAAAATTTCACTTTACTGTACAGTACCTATCCTCGGCAACAGGACGGGGGTCATCGGGCTCATTGTCACTCAATTCCATAACTGGTGGTGAAGTGGGGGCGACGGTGGATTCAGCTGCTTCCTCACTGCCGCCAGTGATTGATGGTGTTAAATCTCTCCTTCGGTGATCAAAGAACATGGTGATGGGGAGTTGTCGTCTCTTTCTTTTCATTTCTTCCATGATGTTTTTGTATGGAGCAAAAACGTCATCCATCCCTCGCATGAATTTCAGGGCACGCACCATGGAGGGGTCCATACCATAGGCCATGTTTTTCAGTGCCTCAATATTCCTGGTCATCTTCCCCAACTTCTCCAACATTATTTCTTGTTGCTCTTCCTCTTCCTCATCCTCTTTCCCTTGCGCTTCCTCTTCCCTTCTCCCTCACTTGGCTGACATGCTTAGTACTGCGTGGAGCACTGGCACTTACAGCATCACAGATATCTTTTTCCTTTTTCTTGATGGTACGTACGGTGCTTTCATTCACGTTGTACAGTCGCCCCACAGCAGCGAACAACATTCCCTCCCTTAACTTATTCAACAACTCCACCTTCTCCTGCAGAGTCATCACTTTCTTCTGGCACTTAGGGGTGACTCCAGCTGGTGTCTTTGATGCTCTTTTAGGGGCCATGGTAAATGTGGGTAGCAAGGGATAGCAACTACAATTCTGATGTTAACACAAGCGTGGTTACAGCGAGACTGACTGAGTGACGGAGCGCGGAGTGGCGGGGTGGGGTGACGACTCGCTATGCGTGTGTGTGTGTGTATGTGAGGTTGCGGGAGCGGCCGGTGTCCCGTGTTCGGTGCCGCGCGCGATTTGAATGTACTTCAATTACTTCAATGTACTGAATATTCCTCCGGCGGGGCAATCCGCGTATTTGCAAATCCGTGTATGCTAAACCCGCGTATGTTAAGGACCGACTGTATAGCGCAGTGCAGTGTTGATTTAAAGAAAATAATCTATATTTACAGCAATTGAACTTAAAATTTTAGTGTTGAAATTGTTATTGAATCCAGCATTGGTCCAAAGAAATATAGAAAGGCGATTTCAATCCAGGTGAAACAGGAAATCATAAAGAAACATGAAGATGGCATTAGAACAAATGTGCTTAGTAGAGAATATGGTATGTCGGCATCAACTGTGTCGACAATTCTTGCGCAGAAAAACAAGTTTAAAGAAGTGAAAGTGAGAGAGAAATCTACCAGAGTGTTTAAAGGTAGACCCTTAATTGCAGAAACAGAGAGGTTACTTCTCATTTGGATTAAGGAAAAACAGATGAAAGGTGATTCAGTTTCTACTGAATTTATTTGTGAAAGAGCCCGGGAAATCTATGAACATTTGAAGGAAGAGCAACCTAGTTTTTACTGGCACAGAGTTTGAAGAGTTTAGGGCCAGCAAGGGCTGGTTCGAAAAATTTAAGAAAAGAAGTGACATTTTTTTTGTTATTAGGCATGGTGAGGCTGCCAGTGCAGATAAAGAAGGAGCAGCAAAATTTTTAGTGGAGTTTAAGGAACTGGTGGGGGAAGAAAATTATCTTCCACAGCAAGTGTTCAATGTGAACGAAACTGGGCTGTTCTGGAAGAAAATGCCCAAAAGGACATTCATCACCAGAGATGAAGCCTCTTTACCTGGGCATAAACCCATGAAGGACCGTCTCACTCTATTGCTTGGTGCCAATGTTTCAGGGGATTTCCGACTGAAGCCTATGCTTGTCTACCACTCTGAAAATCCCAGGGTGTTCAAGCAACAAAAGGTGGTAAGAGGACAACTTGGAGTTTATTGGAAGTCCAACCGTGAGGCATGGGTGACAAGACAGCTCTTCAATGAATGGGCTGTTAAGGTGTTTTGCCCTTCTGTGAAGAGCTACCTAACCACCAATAAACTCCCTTTAAAGGCTCATCTCCTTATGGATAATGCCCCTGGTCATGACCCTGAACTTGCCAGCACTTTGGAGGCTCGATTTGACTTTGTCAAAATGTTGTTTTTGCCTCCCAACACTACATCAATTATACAGCCAATGGACCAGAATGTGATCAGCAACTTCAAGAAGTTGTACATGAAGAAAATGTTCAGGAGGTGTTATCAGGCAACTTCCACTGATCCTGAAGTAATACTGGCACAGTTCTGGAAGACACAATTCAACATCCTGGAGGCTGTAAAATTGATTGTGTCATCATGGCAAGAAGTCTCCATTAGATCCCTCAATTCTGCATGGAAAGCACTGTGGCCATCAGCAGTCCATGATTTTGAGGGATTTGAGGAAGAAGCAGAGTTGGACAAGGAGATTGTGTCCATTGGTCAGTCAATGGGCCTCGAAGTGGAGGAGGGTGATGTGGAAGAGCTTGTGATGTCTCATGAGCAGGAACATACTCCTGAAGACTTGCAGCAACTGGATGAGATGTTAGAAGCTGACAGTGGTGAGGAGGAAAGGGAACGTCATGACCATAGGTCTTCTTCAGACTTAAAAGATGTTGCTCACCACTGGGAGATGTTCAGGAAACTGGCTTCAAGGCACTCTGATTTGGAAGCAACAGAACCTATTTGTGTAATGTTGAGGACAAAGTGCTCTCCTTCTTCAAAAATCAGTTAAGGATGAGGAGGAGAAATGCCCCACAGAAAAATTTACAGTTTCTTCTCTAAAAGGCAGCGGGAGAAAGATGCTACCCCTCAGCCTTCCACTTCAAAAAGGAGAGAGGATTTTCCTGCTGGAGAATCTGTCAGTCCAGAGGTTCCTGACTCGCCTTCCAAGAAGCAGTAAAATGCTTCTCCTCCACCCCCACTTCCTTCTCTTCTCCCTTCTCCTCCTCCACCTCCCACTTCAAATTCACATCAGCATCATCAACCAGGAGCCTTCTACATACACACTTCAAAGTAAGTGTACTTTACTGCATTTTTTTTTTTTTTTACTTTGTATGTTATTTTTGGTGAGCTGGAACCAATTACCCAAAATTGAAACAATGCTTTCGGTTAACGAAATTTTTGGTTAACGAACGACCCTTTGAAACTAATTGAGTTCGTTAACCGAGGGACCACTGTACCAAGGAACATTAACATTTTACTTAAAAAATTATTATGGTGGATATGTTTCATAAATGGGAAAAAGACTGTGGTTGTAAACTGAAAATATCGTAAGGTGAACGTGACAATAAACTGTTTCACTGTCTGTGCTAATACAATATTAACATTACTTTTGTGTTAAGTGGAATATAAATTTTGGTGGGTTGGCCCGCAAAGAATTACCAGAATCGTAATGCATGCAGCACATAACTGAGGAAAGATTGCCCATGCCTTCTGTACGGGATATTCTTGGCTGACTGTGTCCTGGTACAGTACTGCACAATGGAAGTTTTTGTACAAACAGGAGCAAGCGAGGGATCAACCTTGTAGAATGACTGGGGACAATGAACTAAACCTATCCTGATGCTAGGCTTGGGATAATCTGGGAGATGCATCTGCCTATCACAGATATTCCAAGTGGTTTTCCCATCTACACACCCAGCACATGAGGACCTGGAGCAGGATGCAGTCTTTCGTCACTCCCGGGAACTTTTGTCCCGAGGCCCAGAACAGAAGAGTTTGGAGAGATTTTCTCATCATTTGCTCAGAATTTTCTTGGCAAGTTGCACATTATTTCATCCTTGGAATTTCTTCCTAAACTTGGTACAGAAAAATTTGGAGAGAGTTTCCGGAATTTCCCAGAATTCCGCATTATTTCATCCTCGGAATTTGCTCCCAGTTGAAAAAAAATGCAGAGATTTTCCCGAATTTTCTCAGAAAGTGACCCTGATTTTCAACCTCGGAAACTGGGTCACAGACCCGGAATGGAAAGTTTTTTCAGAAAAATTCCAAACCGATTTCACTTCCGGGCATTGGAGAGTTAGGGCTAATGAGGATTCTGGCTAAGAGATATTACTATACTATAGTGTACATATACAATAGTAGATAGCAGGAAGCAAGCAGCTATCAAAAAGGGAGGTACTACCGCCTGGGAAGATACTGGAGGCATAGTGTGTTGTCTAATGGTAGACCCTGCTGCCATATGGCACCATTTACACAAAATTGCATGGTCTCAATTACTTCTCTCACTATTGACAACACAACATTCATACTGCATTGTTTCTTACGATTGATTGATTTATTAATTTTTGTATTTATTTATGGTTATTAGTAGGGCCCGGATAGTTATGCACTAAAAAACCATGAAATATGCATGCAAATATGCACTAAAAACAGGGGAAATATGCATTTATATGCACTAAAAATGTCACTTATAAAGCCAAGAATGCAGGTTATACGGAAACAAAATAGTTAATATAAACTAATGTTAATGTTTATTAAGCAATATACGTAATGTATTTAACATATATATGTGAAAGTGCTTCAAAAAATATATATGAACATGTATTTACATTATAGACTGACATATTTTCAGACATTACAGATTGTGGTTGCATTTGATGATGACATGGTGGCGTAAGTTCTCAAAGTTAAAACCCCGCCTGTTGTCTGTCAGCATAGCTTTATATTCTGAGAACACCCTTTCTACATCACACGAGACGATTGGTGCATGTTTCATACATAGGAGGTCTGACATAGTGAGTGGCTGTACCGTCTCGTCAATAATAGCATCACCAGACATTATCTGACTGACTTTTTTCAGCTTTTCAAATCCCTTGTTTTTGTACAACACGTTACTCAGTTTACCATAGTAAGCATCAGACTGCAAACTTTTCAGTTCATCAAGAACACCATTAACCAACGAAATTGCCGAGGACAGCAGTAGTCCCCTTTCTTCAAGTCTAGTAATTGTTGATGAGATGCACACAAAATTCGTTGCAATGAAGAGCAAGCTTTCCTTTATTCCTTCAGTTTCAAGTAAGATCTTGCTTTCCTGAATGCTCTGAGCCTCCTCAGGGTCGAATGTCGCAATAACAGCTTCAATGACGTCGAAGTTTTTCCCATAGTACGTTGCAGCATCGATCCAGCTTCCCCATCTTGTCACCACAGGTGAAGGAGGAAGTGGTGTACTTGGAGCGATTTCTGAAAATCTCGCAGTTCGAGAAGGTGCCTTGAGAAAGATTTTCTTGACGTTGGCTATCAGTTGATTTACATCTGGGTATTTTGACCTAACCAGTTCTGCTACACGATGCAGACCATGGGCCACACAGGTCACATGGATCATTTTTGGATACAATACTTGCAGTCCATTCATTGCTTTGCACATGTAAGGTGCAGCATCAGTGCACACCAAAAGAACATTTTCATACTCTAACTTCGTTGGCCACAACAATTGCAGAGAATCGTTGAAGAAACCAGCAACAGTGGAGTGGTTGACTTTAGATAGTACACCAACATTCACTAGGTAGTATTTGCCTCGCTATGTTTCATCTCCCAACACACCAAAAATAAGATTCACAATACACCGTTGCTCAACATCAGTGGTTTCATCGAGTGACACCCATATTTTCTTTCCACAAGCCTTTCTCCTTATGATTTCCATCGTGTCCTTGAACAATTGTGAAACATAGTTCTTACGTAATGTTGATTCGTCAGGCACCTTTTTTCCAGTATACTGTTCCAGGAATGACTTTAGGCACTTGTTATTCAGTTTATGCAATGGAATATCCGCTGAAACAAATGCCTTGCACAAATCTGCGTTGAACTGGGAGCGATCAGGCCCTGACTTACTGGAACATGCAAGAAGTAGTTGTTGCTCCTTTTGTGCACTATTGGACTTAACAGCTTCGAGTCGGATGTGCTTGCTTGTTTTAAGGTGTTGTTGGACTTGAAATTTCTTGCTCGCTGTCACTGGTGCTTCACAATATTTACAAAACAGTACACTTCCATCAGTAGTAAATGCATCAAATTCCTTTACATATGATCTCAGCACTTCATTTTGGTTTCTTTGTACTTTCGGCATTTTCATGAGCAGCAGTCCTGACTGACTAACTCACTAGTCCACTCTGCTGCAGCAACAACAGTCAGGGGGTGGGGTTAACCCAGAAATACCAATGAGTCATGACCAGGTGTGGAAACGACAGATTAAAGCGACGTGACCTCACCTCACTTCACCTAACCACACCTCACCTCCCAGTACCACGTGTGCTCATTCAGTGGCAACAAAGAGATACTGCCAGATGAATATTTTACCAAAATATGCATTTATATGCAGTTATCTAGGTAATATGCACTTATCATAGAAATCAGGCAAAATATGCATTTGCATATGAAATATGCAAATGCATAACTATCCGGGCCCTAGTTATTAGTATTTTTATTTATTTATAAATTTGATTTATTATTACAGTTGTACCCCACTTAACGCGGTCAATTGAACCCAGAGGGTCCCGCGTTAAGTGAAATCCGCGTTAAGTGAACAACAGAACATATGGGATTAATTCCAATAGAAACCGGCCTGACCCCCAAACTCCACTTTTTGAAGGCACATACCTATGTTGTAGTAAAAATAACATCTTAATTTTATGATGGTACATGCACACAATTAATACTTAAGAGAAATACAGTCGCCAAGTTAATGTCCATTCAAATAATGGACTCAACTCCCTCCCTCTCTCACACTACACTCGCTGGCTCTTCCCTCTCAGAGAAATTTTTGGGGGAAAACCACTAAATTTTAATAAATAATACCTCAAACTAAAGTTAGGATAATACAATTGACATTGCTGGATTCCTTGTAAGACCAGGAATATTTTGAATATAAATGTCATATATTTTGCACAAAAGATAACATAGTTACCTAGAGAAAAATTTTTATCTAAAATTTGTATGTTTAATGAAAAATATATGATGTTTATATTCAAAATGATCACCAAATTATAAGAATTCCAGCAATGTAAATTATATTCTGACCGGGTAATTTGTATGAATTTTATGAGCTAAAACAAATATCTTCAGTTAATAAAAAAAAAAATAATCTTCACAACACTATCTGTCAATCAAAGTACCCCACCTTGCCTCCCCCCCTCTTCCAACCGCGCGGTCAGTCCCAACCCTCCCCCCCACCCCCCACCAATCCTCCCTTCCAGGGTTTTTAACATTTAGTATTAAATAATACCTCAGATTAAAGTTAGGATAATATAATTGACATTGCTGGATTCCTTGTAAGACCAGGAATATTTTGAATATAAATGTCATATATTTTGCACAAAAGATAACATAGTTAATTTGAGAAAAATTTTTATCTAAAATTTGTATGTCTAATGCAAAAATATGATGTTTATATTCAAAATGATCATCAAATTATAAGAATTCCAGCAATGTAAATTATATTCAGACCGGATAATTTGTATGAATTTTATGAGCTAAAACAAATATCTTCAGTTAATAAAAAAAAAATAATTCTTCACAGGGTAACAGATGGTCGGTCGGTCCCTCCCTCCCCCCCACCCCCCACCAACCGTCCCAAGGAGATGTGTGGGATAACCACTAAATTTTAATAAATAATACCTCAAACTAAAGTTAGGATAATATAATTGACATTGCTGGATTCCTTGTAAGACCAGGAATATTTTGAATATAAATGTCATATATTTTGCACAAAAGATAACATAGTTAATTTGAGAAAATTTTTTATCTAAAATTTGTATGTCTAATGCAAAAATATGATGTTTATATTCAAAATGATCACCAAATTATAAGAATTCCAGCAATGTAAATTATATTCTGGCCGGGTAATTTGTATGAATTTTATGAGCTAAAACAGGCAGTCAGGCAGGGTGGGGCAAATCTAAAAATAGCGTCTCGAGCCGGACACTCACCGCGTATATGTGGAAAAAATCCGTGTTAAGTGAAAGTTCAGCTCTGGCGAGGCACCGCGTATATGATAAAACGCGTTAAGTGAAACCGCGTTAGGCGGGGTAATACTGTATTATTATTATTATTATTATTATTATTATTATTATTATTATTATTATTATTATTATTATCATCATTATTATTATTATCATTATTATATTATATTATTATAAATATTGCATAGATAGAAACAGATTTACTGTACTGCACTTTAGTATTAGTGTGATTTAGGAATTGAGATGTCAGAAATAAAGTCTTAAATGTACTGAAATACTAATACAGTACAGTAAGTTATAAAACAATACATGATATTGTACTGTACTTCAGGATGCATGAACTCCTAATGATATAGGAACAAATCATGAACAGTTTATGGGAGCATTTGATCAATATTTGTTTAAAAATTAATGTTTTCTATAATATTTTATGGATTTTTCAGTTTTTGACACCTGATTTACTCTAATTAAAATATAAAAACTTTCCTGTTATAACAAAACTTCACCAGCACAGGTGGCACAGTGGGTAAGTAAACTTTTAGTAGTACAGTACTGGTATTTTCCAGAGAAGTACTGTATTCAAATTTTTTTTTTTTTTTGCTATTTTTAATTTTTTTCTCTAAAAGTGTTTACATAGAAATGGGCTTTCACCTGTACAGTACGTTGGAAGCAAACTTCTCTCAATACTGTTAGCAGTTCATCTGCCAGTGATTGATAGCTATGAGTTTTCTTAGTTTGAATTTTGTTTGGTATTATCAAAAATATTTACTCTTTATATTTCAGGAACTTGAGGTTCTTGCTGATTATTCAAGAAGCTAGGTGATGGCCAAGTTCTAGGGTATTATCAGTTATTAAGGAGTGCAATATCAATTGCCATCATGACAACCACAGAGCAAAATGCTGTCAATAAGTCATGGGAACTCTCCTTGTATGAGCTGCACAGAACACCACAAGAAGCTATAACAGATAATACAGAAATCGCTGTCTCTCCACGCTCCTTACACTCAGAACTTATGTGCCCAATATGCCTTGACATGCTGAAGAATACTATGACCACAAAGGAGTGCCTTCATCGGTTTTGCCAGGTTAGTGTTTCTTCTGTTGTTTAATTACTTGATTAACCTCCTCATGGGTTTGCTGAGGTAGATATTAGGGAAAGATATCGTAATCCGTCATTCAAGAACCATAAGATTTCATGACAAGCCATTAGATTAGTTTCTATGCATACAAGAGATACTCTTCAGGATATTCTCTAAGATATTTATGAACAATTTCCCGTTGATGCCTTCAACCACCCTGACAGAGGCCGGGTCCTCTGCATGAGCCTGCACTACATCATGAAGTATTGTATAGCTATATGCTTGCATATGACAGCCAAAAACATTTTAATGAAACAAAGTGACACTAAGCAGACACTGCCTCTACTTGATTGAGTGAGGTAATTACATCCCTGACAACGCAATAGCAAGGTAAAAAACATAAGTAATAAATAACATCAAACTTTCATAAAAACATTTAAACATTAATAGATAAAACTCAAAGCTTGTATAGAAGGCCGGCTTCCTCCATGAAGGAGAGGACATCCCCTCCCATGCTACCCACTCCCTCCCCCAGCACCAAAGAGAGACGGTAAGACTCGTCTCCCCTTCCTGGCACTGGGAGAGGTGCTTACGACGAAGATCTCAGAGAATTGGGCACTTCACCAGGAGGTGTCCAACAGTCAGTGGGACCTGGCATTAAAAAAAACATACTTACTTCATCAGCAACATAATAACAAAATAGTGGCAAACAGAATTGACTAAGTAGGATTCTTCTGTACAGTACTGTACTGTAATTCTTTGTTTCACATTCTCATTTATCTTTTAGTGCATTTTTCCTCATAAATTTCCTCTTAATTATATTTATTATTATCAGTTCCATTAAGCACAGGTAAACCTCAAGATACAATGGAGCATTATAACATGAGAATTAATGGTATACATTCCCAGCCAGTCCCCAAACACACATGTATTACCAACAAAAAACTCCTACAATACTACTCTCAGTACAAAACAAGTAAACAGCACTCACCACATCATATTGGATAAGCCTGGTTATCATCACATGTCCCCTTCGAGGCTAAGGTGACTCGTGTAGGTGGAGTGAAGACGTCACTCTGACTCCCACACAGCCTCTGGGCAGCCTCATACTGCTTCACAGTGTCGAGCTTCACCTCAGAGACACGGTTGTCTTGGATGCCTTGGCCTTCCCAGACATTTTCAAAGTTACACTGCTCACTTCACAGTAACTGAAACAGAGCAAAAGCACTTGTCACAAAAACAAAGCGAAGGATGATAACAAAAACAATGATAGCAGCCGACACTGCACACATTTCAAAACAACAGTTGACGCACTTTACAGTTACAAAAACACAGAAAATATCACTTCACAGTCACCATAACACATTTCAATACTGTATAAAGGTTAGTGCTGTCCTCTCACTATATAAAGGGAAGAAAACAATGATAAGTACAATGTACGATACTGGCCGATAATCGTGGATCAATACAATGGCGGGTTTACGATCGACAAAGAACCAAGGTAAGGACTGTAGTGCGCGGGTTGGTCGTGTGGCGGCACATGGGTAGGCTGACAAGTGAAGGAAGAGATTTGTGGTGCAAAGGGTTAAATATTGTTTCCTTGTAAAATGTTACTGACTTGATGTAGAAAAATATATCTTGCATTGCTGGAATCCTTGCACGATGGTGATTAATTTGAGTACAGTGATCCCTCGGTTAACGAGCGCCTCGGTTAACAAATTACCTTCCATAAGATTCTTAACTTCGGTTAACGAGCAATCCCTCGATTAACGAATTCCTTACGAGCGCCCCTCAACATATTTTCGCTTGCACACTAGCTGTCGTATTAGTCCGCCAATACAGTAATCGGTTCTAGGGCTTAAATTCCTTACTATTTTAGTAAATATCAAGAAGTTTGTACTATTCAATATTTTTAAAAGTCTTATATTAAAATTTTTAGTCATTTTAACAATTATTTAACATAATTGAAGTACAGGGAAACTAGTTTTTAGCGCGCCAAACAGCCTGTCAACACACCATGCAGGCGTCAGTCTCTGTGTCTTTTCAGTGGAGGTAAAATCTTGCTTCAGACTCTCTTCAACTTAAACGATTTTTTCCATTTTTTCAGTGAAATTATTGGTCATTTTGAAATTTATTTTACATATTGATGATATATAGCGCAGTGCAGTGAAAAAATATTCTTTATTTACAGCTATTAAACTTAAAATATCACGTGTTGAAAATTTTTTGGAATCCAGCATGGGTCCCAAGAAATCAAGAAAAGCAATTTCAATCCAGGTGAAACAGAAAATTATTAAGAAACAAAGAAGGCATTAGAACAAATGTGCTTAGCAAAGAATATGGCATGTTGACATCAACCGTGTCGACAATTCTTGCACAGAAAGACAAATTCAAGGAAGTGAAAGTGAGAGACAAATCTACCAGAGTGTTTAAAGGTAGATCCCTAATAGCAGAAACAGAGAGGTTACTTCTCATTTGGATTAGGGAAAAACAAATGAAAGTTGATTCAGTTTCGACCGAATTTATTTGTGAAAGAGCAAGGGAGATTTACGAACATTTAAAGACAGATCAGCCTGGTTCTTCAGGCACAGACTTTGAAGAGTTTAGGGCCAGCAAGGGCTGGTTCGAAAAATTTAAGAAAAGAAGTGACATTTTTAGTGCTGTTAGGCATGGTGAGGCTGCTAGTGCTGATAAGGAAGGAGCATCAAAATTTTTAGTGGAGTTTAAAGAACTGATGGATGAAGGAAATTATCTTCCACAGCAAGTGTTCAATGTGGACAAAGCTGGGCTGTTCTGGAAAAAAAATGCCCAAAAGGACATTCATCACCAGAGATGAAGCCTCTTTACCTGGGCATAAACCCATGAAAGACCGTCTCACTCTATTGCTTGGTGCCAATGCTTCAGGGGATTTCCGACTGAAGCCTATGCTTGTCTACCACTCTGACAACCCCAGGGTGTTCAAGCAACAAAAAGTGGTAAGAGGACTGCTTGGAGTTTATTGGAAGTCCAACCGTAAGGCATGGGTAACAAGACAGCTCTTTCATGCATGGCCTCTTCCCCTTATGGATAATGCCCCTGGTCATGACCCTCAACTTGCCAGCACTTTGGAGTCTCAATTTGACTTTGTCAAAGTGTTGTTTTTGCCTCTCAACACTGCATCAATCATACAGCCAATGGACCAGAATGTGATCAGCAACTTTAAGAAGCTGTACATGAAGAAAATGTTCAGGAGGTGTCATCAGGCAACTTCCACTGATCCTGAACTAACACTGGCACAGTTCTGGAAGACACAATTTAACATCCTGGAGGCTGTAAAATTGATTGTGTCCTCATGGCAAGAAGTCTCCACTAGATGCCTCAATTCTGCATGGAAAGCACTGTGGCTATCAGTAGTCCATGATTTTGAGGGACTCAGGAGGAAGCAGAGTTGGACCAGCAGATTGTGTCCATTTGTCAGTCATTGGGCCTTGAAGTGGAGGAGGAGGATGTAGAAGAGCTTGTGATGTCTTATGAGCAGGAACTTACTCCTAAAGAATTGCAGCAACTGGATGAGATGTTAGAGGCTGACAGTGGTGAGGAGGAAAAGGAAAGTGATGACCATGTGTCATCTTCAGATTTGAAAGATGTTGTTGACCACTGGGAGAAGTTCAGGAAACTGGCTTCAAGGCACCCAGATGTGGAAAAATCAGAACTAGCTTTGTGTAATGTTGAGGACACAGTGGTCTCCTTCAAACATCAGTTAATGATGAGGACAGATGCCCCACAGAAAAAAAAAAAACAGTTTCTTCACTAAAAGGCAGCGGGAACAAGATGCTAGCTCTCGACCTTCCACTTCAAGAAGGAGAGAGGATGTTCCCGCTGGCGAATCTGTCAGTCCAGAGGTTCCTGACATTTTCATGGAAGGTGACTCACCTTCCAGGAAGCAGTAAAATGCTTCTCCTCCACCTCCGCTTCCTTCTCTTCTCCCTTCTCCTCCTCCACCTCCCACTTCAAATTCACATTAGCATCATCATCCAGGAGCCTTCTACATACACACCTCAAAGTAAGTGTACTTTACTACCTTATTTGTTGACTTTAGGCAATTTTCGGTGAGCTGGAACCAATTAAAACCCATTGAAACAATGGTTTCGGTTAACGAATTTTTGGTTTACGAGCAACCTTCTGGAACGAACCAATTCGTTCCAGAAGGTCACTCGTTAACCGAAAATTTTGTTAACCGAAACCATTGTTTCAATGGGATTTTGGGTAATTGGTTCCAGCTCACCGAAAATTACATACAAACTAAAAATGAATGCAGTAAAGTACACTTACTTTGAGGTGTGTATGTAGAAGGCTCCTGCTTGATGATGATGGGAATTAGAAGTGGAGGTGGAGGAGAAGGGAGAAGAGAAGGCAGTGGGGGTGGAAGAGAAGTCACCCCATGCTTCATGCCCGTATTTCACCCATAAAATTTTAAGTTCACTTGGTGTAATTCAAGATTGTTTTCTTTAAATCAATACTGCACTGCACTATATATTGTCAATATGTAAAATAAATTTCAGAATGACCAATAATTGTACTGTAAAAAGGTAAAAATAATTTACATTCAAGAGAGTCTCAAGCAAGGCGCTTCCCCCACTGAGCAGAAACACAAGCTGACGCCATTCTGGGTGAGTCAAGTGGCTATTTGGCGCCTAAAAACTAGTTCCCTGTACTTCAATTATGTTAAATAATTGTTAAAAAGACTAAAAAATTTAATATAAGAAGTGGAAAATTATTGAATAGTACAACCTTCTTGATATTTACTCAAATGGTAACGATTTAAGCCCTAAAACCGATAATAGTGGTCACTCGGTTAACGAACACAATTTGTTCCAGAAGGTCGTTCGTTAACCGAAACCATTGTTTCAATGGGATATTGGGTAATTGGTTCCAGCTCAGTGAGAAGTACAGTAGTATATACAAAGTAAAGCCAGAATATAATTTACATTGATGAAATTCTTATAAGATAGTGGTTAAGTTGAATATAAACAACCTAAAATTTGCATTAGACATACAAATTTTAGATCTAATTTAAGAATTTTGTTAGGGAAAGCAAAATTTTTTCTTTTGTGCAAAATATATGAAGTTTATATTCAAATTATTCGCTGTCTTGCAAGGATTTCATCAATGCAAATTATATTATCCTAACTTTAGTCTGAGATATTATATTAAATAAACACCTTAAAGCATAAAGAAATCATCAATCCTCCAGCAAGCGGGAAGAGGGGGAGAGGGAGGTGAGGTGACAGTGTTTGGTGTTTGTTTATTTATTTGAGATTTGTGTTTTTAGCTCATAAAATTCATATAAATTACCCGGCCAGAATATAATTTACATTGCTGGAATTCTTATAAGATAGTGATTAATTTGAATATAAACAAGCTAAAATTTGCATTAGACAAATTTTAGATCTAATTTAAGAATTTTGTTGCAGAGAGCAAACATTTTTATCTCTTGTTCAAAATATATGACGTTTATATTCAAATTATTCGCTGTCTTGCAAGGATTCCAGCAATGCAAATTATATTCTCCCAACTTTAGTCTGAGATATTATATAAGATAAACACTGTTAGCCTAAAACCCTGGCTGGGCAGATGGAGGAGAGGGAGGGAGCGTGGGGGGGAGGGGGGAGCTGGAGGTGAGGTGTACTTTGTCAGTTAGCGCCGAAGGTCTGGTGAAGTATTTATTTGTTTATTTATGTCCTTTAGTTGAGTTATTGTTTTTTTGCTCATAAAATTGCATAGAAGTGACCGGGGAGAATATAATTTACATTGCTGGAATTCTTATAAGATAGTGATTAATTTGAATATAAACAAGCTATAATTTGCATTAGTCATTCAAATTTTAGATCTAATATAAGAATTTTATTACAGAGCAAAAATTTTTATCGTGCAAAATATATGACGTTTCAATTCATATTATTCACTGTCTTGCAAGGATTCCAGCAATGCAAATTATATTCTCCCAACTTTAGTCTGTGATATTATATAAGATAAAAACTTGAAAGCCTACTGTATAACCACCAAACCTTTGCTAGGAGGGTGGGGGGGGTGACAGTGACATGTTTGACAGTTAGCGCTGAAGGTCTGGTGAAGTATTTATGTTTATTTATGTCGTTTAGTTGAGTTTTTGTTTTTTTCTCATAAAATTGCATAGAAATGACGGGGGAATATAATTTAAATTGCTGGAATTCTTATAAGATAGTGATTAATTTGAATGTAAACATGCCAGAGCTTGCACTAGACAAAAATTTTAGATTTATTTTTTGTACATTATTTTGATTACATGTACAGTACAGCTTTGCCCTTAGGACAGTGTATGCATGTAAATGAGTTTCAGTAAATGAATAAAGTTACATATATCGAGCCAAAAATAATAGTTGAAAAACTTTATGTTGACAGAGCTTGGATGGCTAAATTTTAGAATGACCAATAATTTTAATACTGTATAAAAAAATGCACAAATATTAAAGTGACAATTTTCTTGATATTTACTCCATTGGAAATGAATGTAAACATAGAAGAGATTACTGAATTGGCTGAGTACCCCCTCAGCTTAACAGGTGATGTTCAAAATAAAACGGGATTTTCATAAGGATTTCGTTAATCAAATTTTTTTTGTTAACCGAATTGAAGATTCTTATGGAAGGTAATTCGTTAACCAAAGCGTTCGTTAACCGAGGGACCACTGTATTCGAGTATGGTCGATCTCTTATCGATGGTTTTTGAGGTACCTAACCCTATCATATAATGGTCATTGCCTGTACAGTACAAGATCCCTTCTGAGCTGAGTAAAATCGTCTGCATTAGCCAAATGAAATATAAAAAGTTACGACCCTGTACAGTAGTTAAGGGTTAAGATTGTATGTAGTGTTTTGTAGAAAACTCTCATTTGGTGGTTGTTGGGGCTCACTTGAATTCACCTGTACATAATATTCACTTTTCAATGGGTTCTGTGGACAGTTTGTTTATGAAATTCACAGTGAAGAAAAGGAAAACCCTTCAAAAGGTTAGTTATTTGGTTGAACAGGATTTGACTTTCTCAATGTATAAACAAAGAAATTTAAATTAAATGCAGTTCATTTTCTATAATGTTCTTATGGAAACTATCTTGGTCTTAAATGATAACACTCATTTTCATCTGAAATCTGATTCTTATGGAAATGAGAAGTACAGCAATAATGGTAGAAAAATTTATTAATTACCATTCTGAGCTAATCTAGTTGCTATTATCAAACAGGATAAAGTAGATATCCTGGATATACAGAAGCATATTTAGGATAATATACCAAAACAACTTATCACCAGTCATTAACAGGGATTTCATGATCATGCCCTCAATCACAGTAATTATTGAATTAGTATATGACAGGCATTAATTATGTTACTTTAATTTTCAGGAATGTATCATCACAGCATTAAGATCTGGTAACAAAGAATGTCCCACTTGCCGGAAAAAGCTAGTATCAAAGAGGTCATTACGACCTGACCCAAACTTTGACACCCTGATCTCCAAGATTTATCCCAGCCGTGATGAATATGAGCAACATCAAGAACGAGTATTTGCCAAACTCAATAAAAATCACAATCATGCCTCATTGATAACTTCAATTGAAGAAGGCATCAAGCTTCAATTCCAAAGCCGTCAGAAAAACCGTAAAGCCATGCAAGATGAAGGTACCACACCTACACCCACTCCATCAGCACCCTCTACCCCAACCCCCAGTGAGCCTCCGAGTACACCAACCACCACTCACACTAGTGGTGCAAATACCACAACCCCCACAAATGCTCCAACTCCCACAAATGTTACAACACCAACAAATGCTGCATCTTCAACAATAGGGCCCAAAATGAAGAAGCCACGGAGAACATCAGAAAATGAATCAGGAGCAGGATCCAGTAACGATGGAAACCCTGGGGAAGAGGCTGAAGGACCCAGTGAGTCTGGGGAAATAGAGCTGGTATTCAGACCGCATCCACTAGAAATGAATGAAGATAATGAACTAATCAGAGAATTGAAGGATTCTTCCATACGTTACATTAAAACAACAGCCAATGCAACTAGTAAGTGTGAATATGTTACGCATGTGATGCTAATATTGGGCATTTATAGTTGAGACATTCTAGATTAAATAAAATGGAAATTTATATGATTCCCATTCAGGTGTGTATTTATTTTTGCATATAGGATTCTCTTTTGCCCTGAATATGACTCTTAAAATGTCAACACCTCCCGCTTATGGTGCCAAGATCCTGACTTGATTTAGGTGTGGTCAGGTAATGAGCAACCTTTCATGACCTTCTATCTGTCTTAAGGGAATCATATACTATCCAATCAGGTTGACAGGGTTATATAACTTGAGAAACTCCTAGACACATGGTGGGTGTAATTTATTCAATAATTAATTATGTCTTCCACTAAAACCATTGCCCTAAAAGGGACTTCAGAAATAGAATTCGGCTGATCAAGGCATGAAGACAACAAGAGTGATGTCACCTGTGTGTAACCTACCTCTCACTTCATATTGGTTATTACTTAAGTTTCTAGGATCAACCAATTGGTTCCATTCGCTTTCCGCCTGTCCAGACATAGTCCAGCTAACACCATCTCCATAGGGAGCTAAGTGTATTTGTGTCTGTTTTTAGCACTTCATCCTCCTCACCAGAATCGGCATTAGCATCATCAAATATTAATACATGTACAATGATATCCCCATTAGCCGGAACAATTGGTGCAGAGCACTTCCGGGATGAGAGATTTCCGAGTAACCAGACGACTTTCTCAAACCCGGAAAAATTCCCATCCCCGGAAATTTTCCGGTTACTGGAAAAACTTTCTAAGTGTCTAAATTATGCATTTTGTACAGACAAACACTAGCCCACATCCTCATAATGTTTCTGTGTGCTGGGGAGTTTTCCAAGAGTCTAAATTAAAAATCTCTATGATATGGTCATGAATGAAGCTGTGTGTTAGAGCAAAGACTAGTATTTTCCACTCCCTTAGAGCTGTGGGGGATTAGTGGATCTCATGTAACTAGCCTGACCTGACACAATGTTAGGTGGAGGTAGGGTGGGGTATTGGTGGTCTCATATTACTGACCTGATACAATATCAGGTCACCCACTGTTGGGTGGGGGATTAGTAGGTGTCAGTACCTGAAGATGTCTTGAATAACCATAAAAGCTAAATTAAAGTATTTTTTATACTTACACTTATCACATTGTATACCTTCAACATTACATTACATAAGATTTTAAAATGTGGAGTGAGAAAGCTGAAAGCTGTGGGTGATTAGAGAGATGGAGTGGTAACATGCACCAGTGTTGCCAAGGGCTAAGCTCCTCAACAGCTGATCATTTAATTCACCATCACGTAGTTAACCACGCATAAATTTATGTCATACAATATGGGGGTGTCTGGGTGTGATGTTGTGGTATTAATTAATAAATAAGCAATATTGTATCATCAATGACAGCTGTTTGAAGAATAGCAGCGTACTACAATTGTCACTACTATTCATCAAACTACTGTACTTTTATTAACAATCAATATTGTTTATTATTTATTAATCTATACCCCAACACCACATCATACATACAATCTTTTGTGTGAGATACTGCGAATTGGAGGGAGGTGGGGAGGCAAGGTGTTGGCTGGCAATTGGCAGGGAGGGGAGGCAGGGGGAGGCAAGGTGTTGGCAGGGAGGGGAGGCAGGGGGAGGCAAGGTGTTGGCAGGGAGGGGAGGCAGGGGGAGGCAATACACACACACACCTCCAAAACACACACTCCAACATTTATTATTATATATTCTCGTATGATCAGCCTCTTTTGATGTATGTTTTATCATGGTTAATATAAAATATTAAACAAATTAGAAAAAATACAATATATAATTATTAATTTGACATCAAAATTACATGACAAGTCGAATAATAAGGCAATTTTTTCACCCAGACCTCTCTACTGGGAGGAGAGTAGGTGGCTGGTAAGCTTAGCCGTTCCCAAATTTACCGTTTTTTTATTTAATCATTACAGTACTGATACATTATAAAAAGTATTGTATTAGCCCTTGTCTCATGGCAATAACAATTATATGAATTTGGGTTAATACATTTACTTTATATAATACAATCACCCCACGGTAATTTTCCATAAGCTGTGAGTTGCCATGTGTTGTTCATGTGAGGGAAAATTTCTCTATGAGTAGGCCGACCTTGAGAATGTAGGGTCAGCCCAGCCTCCCCTTAGGACACTAGTCTTCACTTGAGCCTCACGAGAATCGGACGGGTGACTTAACTCAGTCAAGCTGAGCCCTGTCCTTAACTAACACTCACAGTTTACAGTGTTAATTACGGTGCTTTTACTCATAGCCTGTGACCTTTTTAGTTTATCAATGAATGGAGAAAAGATCATTTTGGGTTTGTAACTTAACCCCTTAACTTATTTATATATAAGCCAAGGTAAAAGGGAGCTCTACCCAAAGCTTATATTGTAAAGGCCTGGGACTTAGGGGTAGAAATCCCTTGCCAGCCTAATCAGGATCTTATAAGAGAAAAGTCAAGAACCTTGGTTTTCCGAGGGATAGCAAACAACCATTAGAGATTGACATCTCTTTACTATGAAAATAACACAAAAACTGACACCACACACTCAAATAACAATTACGGGAGTCAAACAATTAAAGGAGTCAAACAATTAAGGGAGTCAAACAATTAAGGGAGTCAAACAATTAAGGGAGTCAAACAATTAATGGAGTCAAACAATTACGAGGATCCAGGATTTTTCCTACGGCGACAGCCTGGTGGAAGGTTCTGGTAAAGACGTGATCTGCTCTCAGCTCTCAATGGGGGGGGGGGTCCAGGGCAGCTTCCTCACTTGGCGCCGGCATTGGTGGGCGAGGGTCTTGTCACACAGGAGAGACGCCAGGGCACGGACGGGAGATAGGGCGTGGAGGAAGTGGCAATGATGTGGCAGCCGGGGTAGGTGTCCGGAGATTGACAGCCGTATAGTGAAGGTCTGGGGAATCAGCCCACAAGTCCAAGACCTCAGATGAGAACGCAACCAGAATTTGAACGAGCAGCGGGGAAGTGGAGCTGGCTGGGTAGTGTCTGATGTGTCACGAGGCAGCAGCGACCTTCTCACCTCAGTCTACTCCCCCCCAAGTGGGGGACGCGAACAAGCAAACGAGCGGCAGGCAACCATCCTGCTCATTACAGCCCTGACATATATAGTATTGTGCTGTATTATATATGAAGGGTTCAGGTATTAATAAGTACAGATTATTACAGTAAACTTATCTTTATTCGTAAATAAAAAACAAAGAAAATTTTTTTACAATGGTAATGACAGGCCTGAGGAGACAAGGAACCTCCTTGAGGGGTGTGCGGTTGTGGGGTATGGGATGTTTGGGTTCACACTCAGGATGGGATGGAGAAAGGAAACTCACAATGTGCTCTCTGTATACATGTTGTATTGGATGTACAATGCAGCTTGGTGCTGGGAAGTGGCAGCGTGGTTACAAGCGTGATGTAGAGAGAGCTGGTTGGTGAGGATGCTCAGAGGAGGACCAGCTTGTGGGTCGCCATGCTCGCCGGCAGGAGCGAGGACCGCCAGGCAGGAGGAGGAGGTGTTGCTTGCTGGTTGATGTAGGTAGAAAGAGAGAGGTCACCATGAGGTCAGGTCTTAAATAGCGGGGGTAGGCGTGGCTTAGTAGTTGACCCCCGCTCCGTGGGCGGCGCTGGTTGACCTAGACCACGAGGCATACACTGGGGAATTCGCGGGGTCGGCTACTCAGCGACAAACAGCGTTTGTAGGGGAGAAATCCACTCTGGCCTCCTCCTCCTTCCTTCCTTCCTTCCTTCCTTCCTTCCTTCCTTCCTTCCTTCCTTCCTTCCTTCCTTCCTTCCTTCCTTCCTTCCTTCCTTCCTTCCTTCCTTCCTTCCTTCCTTCCTTCCTTCCTTCCCTTCCTTCCTCCTTCACCTTACTCCTTATTGAATTTTAAATAAAAGAAAACATATAATTTATATAATAAACATCCTCATAAATTACTAACTCATGAATTATATGAATAGAATATGAATTATACTGTACAGTATTAAGATACAGTACAAAACTAGATTTGGGTGCATAGACGGGGGGAGGTGACGGGTGGTAGAGGGAGGACAAGTGGACAACTTGCCTCCTGGCCCGTGCTGTCACCAATCATTATTTTTATTTTTATTCTTTTCACAAATACTGTATACATACGTATATTCCAAAAATTCCCTGATAATCTCTTGATTTTATACCGTATTACTCATTAATGAGTCATCCATCATGCCACAAGTTGCCTAATGTTTCATGAACTACATATACACGTATGTGTAGTGATTGATCTCTTGGTGGGGGGGGGGTGCAGTCAGTATCTCCTACTATATGGACAGGACTGATTCCTGTCAGCTTAAAGTTGTCATGTAGGGATTTTTCCAAAGCAATTATCCAATAGTATTTGGGATGAAATGAGTGGGTATTAGAGCTTATTGTATTAATTTTGTGTACATTAAAGCTTTGACTAACGATGGTTGTAGATGTACAGTAGTAAAATGAATGTAAAAAATACTGTATGTATCTTTTAATTAATGTATGTAATGTACGTACAATAGAAGTAATCAATGAATTGGTGGAGAAAAAAGTGAGACTGAGGGAGGCCAACATATGCACTCATGGAAACAGTGTCATTTATCATATGTCCACACACACACACACACACACACACACACACACACACACACACACACACACACACACACACATACTCCATACAAACACACACAACCACATATACTCCACACAGACACACACACACATGGTGACTTAGCCGTTTGGGTGGGGAGTGTCGCGTTCACTTTTACCCCCAATAGACCTTCTCCTCCAGCTGGGGGGGAGGTAGGGAGATTAACTCATACAATACTTAAGGATAAAGGCAGAAGGGTTTTATTGGTTTGCTTATAAAATGTAACTGACTTGACTTGGGAGAATACAACTTGCTTTGCTGAAATTCTTGTAAGGTAACGATGAATTTGTGTATAAACATCCATTATTTTGCACCATACATAATAATTTTAGTAATTAACTTAGTACAGTACATTTAAGTACAGATTGTGATGATTTATGTGGTTGTAATTTCAAAGCTTTGTGACATCACTAATGCATAATGAGTCTCCATATGCCCTGGTTTATTCATTGATCAGTTGTCTAAGTGCAAATGTAGCCCTGTTGAGCCATCATGTATGAATTAATTTTAAAATAGAAATTATAATGTAAAATGATTTAAGACAATGGTTTAGTAGTGCTGTTAATGTGTGAGCTGTGTAAGTGTCTTGGGATGTCACCTCACCACCTGAACAAACTCTTCATCAACTTCTTCAAATCCTACAACGTGCTTGACAAGCTAAAGCACACACTTATGAGAATTAAGACAACAAGCATGCAGTGAGGGTCTTGTTGTGTTACTGCATGGAGGCAAATTAAAAGATCAGTGTTGTGGAGCTTATCTCTTAGCAACACTTGGTGCATGTTACCAATGCTTTCCACTCCATCTCTCTAATCACCCACATCTTTCTGCTTTCTCACTCCATATTTTAAAATGTTATGGAATGTAATGTTTAAGGGATACAACTTTGCTCATTTATACTTATACTTATCACAATCTCTCTAAAACACTTTTGGTTTCGTGTTTATTCAAGACATCTTCAGGTCATGAGACCCACTAATCCCCTACCCATGAAAGGGTGACCTGACATGCCATCAGAAAGTCAGTAATATGAGACCACTAATCCCTCACACTACCTCCACCTCCCTCCCCAAAATACTTGAGCTTTCGTCTTTATTCAAGACGTTTTCAGAAAATACTCTTGATTTTCGGCCTCGGAAAAATTTTTCCCAAAGCTGGAATTTTTTTTTAATTCTGGCTTTGGGAATGCTTTAACGAGCAAATTTCAATTCCAGTTATCAGAGAGTTCTGGGTTTGAGGGATTCCGGCTATTGGAGATATTACTGTAATAATAATACATATATACAACAATACCCTGCTTTGAAGAAAGCTGATTCATTATATTTTTTATACAGGTAAACCTCGAGATACGATGGGGCTAGGTTCCGAAAACCCATCTCTAGGTGAATTATCATAGATAGGGAGCATTATAACAGAGGGTTCAATTGAATACTTTCCCAGCCAATCTCCAAACACCCATGTATCATCGACAAAAAAATTCACACAATACTACTCTTAGTACAAAATAATTAAACAACACTCACTACATCATAATGGACAAGTTTGGTCATCGTCACATGTCCCCTCTTGTAGGTGAAGTGGAGATGTCACTCTGACTCCCACACAACCTCTAGGAGAGTCTAGGGAGTCTGTAGAGGCTGGACACAGAGTAGGAGTCAGAGTCCTAGAAGGGGCTTCTGCAGGTACTTCAGGGGCTGGAGGCATAGGCTTCGGCTTGGCTTTAAAGAGGGTGAAGTTCCTGGGTGGGACTAGAGAGGTGTCAAAAGTCGAGGGTTGTGGCTCTGACTGTGGCAGGGGTTGTCTGGCTCCATTGTTCATATAAACATTGATGATGGAGGTGTTTCTAAGAGCTTGGGGGATTCCCTCCTTTTCCCTATATTCGCCAAGAGAGAGTGGAGAAGGCATGTAAGCCGAGGTCCTCCTACTTTATACACTTAGGCTGGGATTCCATTAAGCCCTGCGGTTTTGTTATTTTTCATCTGTTTGATGGCAGTAGCTATCCTCCATCCAGGGATGGAGGATAGCTGAGATAGGTCAGCTCTGGGTGATGAGGGACCTGCTGGGTAGTCAGGATATCAGCATCGGTGTTTCGGTTGAGCAGTGAATGGTAGTTCTCTTTCCAGCGCTGAAGGATGCCATATTCATCTTTGATTATGGAGTTACCGTCAGATGAGCAGAGGGGGGGTTGCGCCTTGAGTGATTGGCCCATAAAATGTTTTAATGGAATTGAAAAATTCGCACATATTGTGTTGATCTGCAAGTTTTTGTGTTTCACATGTTTTATTTTTCAACCATTCGTTCTCTAGGTTGCGAAATTCACACTGGGCTGCCGCTTCCTTCTTGTGGTAGGTATCAGCTTTAATCCGATACAGGGTTGTTCTGCCCGTCAGTTAAAGCAGCACTTTTATCATCGACGAGTACGTACATTCCAGGTCAGTTTCATTAAACCAGTCCTGGTGTATTCTTTTGATCTGGCCAAGGGTCTCTGCAGGTTTTGTCATAACAGTGTCGAGAATACCCCATTCGGCACTAGGATTTGAGTTTATTGTTGGGTTGTTTATCCGTCCATGTTTGAGCTGCTCTCTGAAAGCATGTGCTGCCGCTGGATCATCCACACGCTTAGTGTTAAAACCTCTTCTGGAGGCTTGTTTCCTTCGCCATTTTGGGGCTACGTGACGTGAGAGCTTGGCTCTGACGAGTCGATGATCAGTGTCACAGTGGTCTGAGCCACTCATGGCTTGGGTGATGAGGACATCTCAATGGTCTTGTTTTTTGACAGCGTTGTAGTCAATAAGATGCCAGTGTTTGGATAATGGGTGTTGCCACAAACCCTTGAACTTGTCGTCCTGCATGAACAAGGTACAGTAAGTCCTCATTTAACGTTGCCCCCGACAATGTTGTTTCGTTATAACACTGCTGTTCTTTAGATACCCGTGATTCGGACAACGTCCCGCCGATTCAGTACTGTATAATGTCGTCACGGACTACTTTGTACGGCCCATCACCCTCTCACCCAGTCAGAGTGGGAGGAAGAGCCACCCTCCGGGTCTCAGTGACTCACCACCCTCTTCTTCTCCCACCCTCCTCTTCTCCCGCCCTCTTCCTCTCCCACCCTTCTCCCCTCCACTACCCACCACACACTCGCTCCACCTCTGTCCATCAGTGAGTACAATACAAAATTATTTAGTTTATTTATCTTTTTGGATGTATATTATATACGATTTTCTATAAAAAATTCCGTTGAATTTATGTATATGTAATATATTTAATGGGGCAAAGGGAGGCTGGGGAACGTAACTCCCGTATTTTATCTTTCTTTTGGGGAAAATTTATTCCGTTAACATTGCGGTTTTCAGGAACGGAACCACGATGTTAAGCGAGGACTTCCTGTAATGGTGATAGTGAGGTTGTGTACAGCACATTTTCTGAAGAAGTGTAGACCGTTGGGATTTCACTTGCCTACTCCGTTTCTCCCAATGATTCCCTGCCATATGTCAGCATCTCTGCCAACTCTGGCATTGAAGTAACCTAGGAGCACAGCCTTCTCTTCTCTGGGGATGGAGGTTAACACTCTGTCACGGTCAGTGTAAAAGGCCTCATTGATGTCATCCTTGCATTGCTGGAATCCTTACAAGATATTGATTAATTTGAGTATTAGCATTCCAAAGTTTGCACTAGTCATAAAAAGTTTAGTAATTATCTTAGTACTGTACATTTGAGTACAATTTTGTACATAGAAGTATAGTCATGTTTTGCTCAAAATTATGGCTCTTTCACAGGGAAAAGTCTGTATGACTAACCCCAGTGATCAGGATATTTTGGCAGAGTATTTCAAATAAATTCTTTGTTTAGTTCTGTACAAAGAGAGTAACTTATTCGCAACAGTGTGATGGAGTGAGGAGGAGACTGGTGTTGGAGGAGGGATAGAGACCCTTGGGGGGAGGAACTGCCCACTCACCCCCCAAAAGGTTCATCTCCCAGTCCCACCCCTCCCTCTGTCATAACTCTAACTTGACACAACAGTATATTGTTTATTTGTTATTTATTAATTAGTAAAGATATGTTACTGTAATAATTTGAGCTTATTAATACCTGTACCCTTAATACAGGGCGTTCTCTCTTAACGTCGGGGTTACGTTCCTGAAAATGCGACATTATGCAAAATAACGTTAAGCGGATCAATTTTCCCCATAAGAAATAGATAAAATACGGGGGTTCCGTTCCTGATCCTCCCTTTGCCCCATGAAAAAAGTTACATATACAGAAAATCGTTGCCACTTCTATAGAAAATAGTATATAGAACTACAGTACTGTACTACGTTTGTATCGGTACTCACCGATGGGCGGAGGTGGTAGAGCGAGTGTGAGGTGGGTAGTGGAGCGAAGGAGGAGGAGGGTGGTGAGTCACTAAGACTCTGCGGCTGCCTCCTCCTCCTCCTGTTCTGACTGGGGTTCCTCCACCGCTGGTTGCTCCTCCTCCGTTGTTGTTTACTCTTACTCGGCTGCCAGCTGTTATGAAGAAGCTCCTGCAGTCCCTCAACGAAAAAATTAATCCAGTGTTGGCTGCTTGGTGCTACTCATCTTCTCCTTATAGAGCTCGGTGTAACAACCAAGACTGTCCTCAATGCTGCGTTGAACCTTTGAGCTACGTTCTCTGTTTGGGTCGTCATCTAGAAGCATTTGCATTGCTTGCTGGAACATGTTCAACGATTCTGCCAACCTCTTTGAAGTTAGCCGTTCGTTGAGGTTCTTCTTCGTCGTCGTCATCTGTGTTCTGTTAGTTGTTGCAGATCTTCGCTGGTGAGTTCTTCTATATGGGATGCCGGGACGTCCTCAATATCCTCTGATTCCAACTCATCAAAGCCTGCCTGTCTAGCCAAGCTGAGGATATCCCTATTCACAGCTGGGACTAAGTCCATGAATCCAGTAAAACTGTTGATACACTCTGGCCACAGTTTACGCCACACACCATTCAGGCAACTTAATGAAATCTCTTCCTATGCCTTGCCAATGTTGTCAATAGCATGAAGAATGTTGAAGCCGTGCCAATATTCTCGAATCGTTGGTTTATTTTCTCCGTCGGTAGCCTTGAGCAGCTGGGCTATGGTATGCCATAAATAATACGCCTTGAATGCGGCGATGACGCCTTGGTCCATAAGCTGCATCAGTGTTGTCGTGTTGGGAGGCAGGAATACAACTTTTACACTATCATGCAAGTCTTCGAGATTGGGAGGATGAGCTAGAGCATTGTCAAGGATCAAAAATTTTGAAGTTATGGTTCTCCTTGGCACAGTATTCCTTCAGTGCCAGGATGGCGTACACGTTCAACCACTGGCTAAATATGGTGCCGGTTATCCATGCCTTCTTATTTGCCTTGTAGATGACAGTAAGGTGATCCTTCGAGTAACCTTTCAGGGCTTTTGGGTTGGCAGTGCGGGAAATCAGCATAGGCTTCAGCTTGAGGTCACCGGCAGCGTTCGCGCCAAGCAGCAGCGTCAAGCGGTCTTTTGCCGCTTTAAAACCTGGCACTCTTTTCTCCTCCTTGGAGATATAGGTCCTCTCGGGCATCCTCTTCCAAAAGAGACCAGTCTCATCCACATTGAAGACTTGCTTCGATGAGTGGCCTCCTTGCTGGATAATCCGTTTGAATTCTGGCAGGAATGTCTCGGCAGCCGTATCTGAACTGGCAGCTTCACCAGTCATCTTTATGCTGTGGAAGTTATAACGACACTTAAATCATTGAAACCAGGTCTCTTCCTTCGATCCTTCACCCTCTTCTGCCTTTAAGTCGTCAGACAAGGATCTGGCCTTGTGCTGGATAACCATAAGGCTCACAGGGGCATTGCGTTGATTCTGGTCCTCCATCCACATTGCCAGCATCTTTTCCACTTTCTCTATCACAGTGCTTCTAGTACGAGTCATCTTAGTAGCACTCAGAGAAGAAACACTTCCAGCACTAACCTTAATCTTGTCAGCGTTGGTCCGGATAGTACGCACCGTTGTGGGGGTTAGACCAAGCACTGCGGCTATGTCCACAGCTCGTTCCCCTTTTTCAAAACTGGTTAATACAGGTAGTCGTACAGTACAATACTTATTTTTCCTATTGTAGTATTTAATAATATTTTATATTATCAATGATAAAATATACACCATAAGAGGCTGATCATACAAGAATATATAGTAATAAATACAGGCATCTAACATGGTGCTGGAGAGTGTGTGTATATGTTGGTGGTGTTGGAGGGTGTGTGTTCCTGACACACACACACACACACACACACACACACACACACACACACACACATGGGAATTAAGACAACAAGCATCCAGTGGTCTTGTTGTGTGACTGCATGGTAGCGAGATAAACATCAGCTGTTTAGGAGCACTTGGCAACACTGATGTATGTTACCACTCCTTTCTACTCCATTTCTCTAATTACCCACACCTTTCTGCTGTCTCACTCCATATTCTAAAATGTTATGTAACATAATGTTGAAGGGATGCAACTTTGCTTATTTGTACTTATACCTATCACAATCTCCCTTAAAATACTTTAGCTTTTACCTTTATTCAAGACATCTTCAGGTCATGAGACCCATTAATCCCCCACCCAAGAAAGGGTGACCTGACATTGCATCAGAAGGTCAGTAATATGAGACAACGGAAAACTCTATTTATTGGAAATTTCCATTTCACGAACAGAGGTGGCTCGAATTAGTTCGTTAAATTGAGAAAATACTGTACTGTGGCGCAGCGGCTCATCTGGGATTGAGTGTGGGATTTGGGGGGAAATTTTTTTTTTTTTTTTTTATGTCTTATTAACCCAGCGCCAAATAAACCTAAATAATATTCGAATTATGGTGAAAATGCATACTGTACTGTTGTTATAAAGGGATTGCGGGCTGACGAGCACGAAAGGTGAGCTGTTCTCTCCTCTGCCACTTCACTCCACCTCTGCCACTACACAGCTATGCACCCAAATGTAGTTTTGTACAGTATCTTAATATAATTCATATTCTATTCCTATAATTTATTCATCTTAATCTATTACATAATATGTTCCTATAATAATAAATGACTTTTTGGAACCGCACAATTGGTTGGCATATTTTTTCACATATTTAGGCAATTAGTCACAATTATTTGCATGTGCAAAACATCACTGTAATATTATACAGGGATCCCCGGGTTATGAACGTGTTCTGTTCCTGAGGACGTTCTTAAGTCGGATTTGTATGTAAGATGGAAACGTGCTATGTGCATACCGTACTTGCAGAACAATGTTTAAAATTACACTATATCATAGCTTAATTCCTTATACAGTAATACCTCCGTTAGCCAGAATCCCTCTTAACCGGTACTCTCCGACAGCTGGAATAAAAATTTTTTCGGAAAATTGTTCCCAAAGCCGGAATTTTCTGGAAAATTCTAGATTTTGGAACGATTTTCCTAGGATCTCATTTTCTGGAAAATTCCAAGAAAATTTTTCCTAGTATCTGGAAAACTCTAGGTGTGGGTTTTTTTTTCCAGGTTTGAGAGATTAAAATCAGGCACATTTTCCGGAAGTTACGAGAGAAAAATTCCGGTACCTGGAAAATTCCAGAGATGGAAGACATTTTTCCGGGTTTGAGAGATGATGTAATGCGCAATTTCTGGAACTTCCGAGAACATTTTCTGTTACCCGGAAACTATTTGCTGGTTATATGCATCCATAAGCTGTAAATGAATTATATAAATTAATTTCATGCTTAGACTAGGACCCCATCCCCACTGGGTGAGCTGCTGTATTATACAGGATATACTGTACTGTATGTATTCCAAAAATATCCCAAATCCGAGACCCTTTTGGTTCCAAGCATTTTGGACAAAGGATACCCAACCTGTATATAATTTGTAATTTGACATCAAAACTAAATAACAAGCCGAATCAGAAGGTGATCTCTGCCTCGAACCCCTATCATCTCCCAGAGCTTGCCACACCTCCACTCAGGGCAGCATTAACAATGGTGCCCGAGGAGCCCGGGCCGGGGGCCCTGGGACCAGGGGGTGCCCTTGAACTTGCAAATATTTGTTATAATAATAATAGTAATAGTAACAATAATGTAAAAATTGCAGCCCATTGCATTGCAGCAAAAATAGTAAATGTTTGCAGTACTGTATTGTATAAGGACATACAGTCAACCCTCACTTCACGCGGTTAATACAACCCACAGGGTACCGCGTAAAGTGAGAAACGCGTAAAGTGAACAGCATAACATATGGGATTAATTGAAATAGAGACCGGGCCGACCCCCAAACTCCACTTTTTGACGACACACAACTATGTTGTAGGAAAAATTTTATCTTAACTTTATGATGGTATGCACACACAATTAATATAGAAGAGGTTAGGTTAGGAAAAATAAAGGTTAAGTTAGGAAAAATAAAGGTTAGGTTGGGAAAACTAAAAGTTAAGTTCAACACTTACGTTAGTAGAAGAGATGGGTCGGCATACGAGGATGGAGGCTGGTTCCGAGGCAGAGGGCAGGCTACTGGCCCTCAGGTGAGTCACCATCACTGTCATCCACACTTGTCAGGGCCTCCTTGACAAATCCCTGAAAGTCATCATCACTGTCTCTACCACTGTCACTATCACTGGCTTGGGCTGGCTGTGGTGGGTTGCGGGCGAAGAACTCTGTTATGCTTTGCTGACGGCTGGTGTTTATGTTGTCATGATAAACCTTGAAGTAGGGCTCCATAGTCTGCAACAGCTGGGTAGTGAAGATTTCATACCTGTTTGCGTCAGGGTCGTCGGAAAGGAGGAGCTTGACTTTCTCGATACACTCGATGGCACCCCTAACATTACTATGGGATAAGCGGTGTTCTTCTTGGGATGACGCACCACCTGCCTCTTCACTGACGTCATCATCATCTACCATCTCGTCGGTAGTCACATCAGGATCCCTTATCACCTCCAGGATGTCGTCGTTGGTGGTCTCGGAGAAGCCTGCAGCTGTAACACTCTGCGCAGCTTCTCTGGCAAGGTCCACTGCTACTGCAACAGTCTGAACCTCACCAGTCACAGATTGACTCTGCCTAACGGCCGGAATGCCTTGCAACACATGTCTCCATGCGTGACGAACAGTTGCTACAGACAGCTGATCCCATGCCTCCACCAAGAAGTCCACAGCTTTCTTGATGTTGAATATTCTCCAGAATTGTTTTAAAAGTACTTGTTGCTCTGCCAACTGTTGATCCTCGTCGTCTTCGCTCTAGCTATCGGTGGTGGTGTCGCTCAGGTTACGCAACACTTCCCTGGTGTTGGTGTAGTCATTCAGGAGCTTATTTTTTCGTAGAGAATGCAGCTTTTACATTACAGATTAACTCTTGGTCTATGGGCTGTAATATAGACGTAGTGTTGGGAGGAAGGAAGACCACTTTTACGTTGGGGTGACGATCTAACAGTAGGGGCGAGTGTCCTGGTGCGTTGTCCAGCAGCAACAAAATCTTGAATGGCACATTCTGTTGCTCACAGAATTTCTTCACATCGGGAACGAAACAGTCATCAAACCAGGAGAGGGCCAGTGTAGAGAACATCCACGCCTTACGTGCGGTCAGCCAGTGGACATTTAGCTTGGTCATGTCCATGCTCTTGTAGGCGTGCGGCTTGCGTGCTGTGTGGATCACCGATAACTTGAGCTTACAGGTACCGGAGGCATTGGTGGTAAACAGGACGGTGATGCGCTCCTTCTGCAACTTCCGGCCCCGAATCTTGCTGGCATTCTTCACAACGAAGGTCTTGGAAGGTAGCTTTTTCCAAAAAAGACCAGATTCGTCCATGTTAAACACCTGGTCGTCGGTGTACTGTCCTTCCTCCATAATCTCACGTAAAAACGGAGGAAATTCCCTAGCCGCAACACAGTCAGCACTAGCTTCTTCACCACCAATGTTGATATTGGTGATCTTGTTCCTCTTCTTAAACCTCTGTAACCACCCAGAGGAAGCATTAAAGGGTTTCGGCTCTGTAATTCCCATCTTTCGTGCCACTGCCATGTACAGTTCACGTGCGTAGTCCTTAACAGAGCGCGTGTCGACCGCCATGTTCCGTCGCGCCTGACGCACCAAGTACCTCACAAGTAATTTTTCTGTCTTGAGAAGCACCTGGTTGTGAAAATACTTGATCATAGAAGCACCTGTAGACTTTGTGATGTTCATGTGCTCCATCTTGGCTGCATCCTTCTTTATCGTCCGGATCGTAGATTCGTTCACACCATGCTGGCGCGCCAAATCAACCTGTCTTGTTCCTTTCTCCAACTCTTGGATGATCTTGTACTTCACCTCGTAGCTTAAGGAACGTCGTGTCTTCTTTGGCTTAGGGCGGCTGGGTCAAGGCAAGGAAAGGTTTCTCTCTGGGGGCGGTGGTCCGGCGGAAGCCATTTTACAGAACAACGGATGCACGATCACACGGTGTGGCCTGGAGGGATGAAACTGCCGCGGCTAGGTCAAGCGTCGTCTTTCCTCCCTCCCTCCCTCCCCCGGGTGGACACGTCATATTACTTTAAACCAATTACAGCTAGCAGCGGAGGGAGGTAGGGATGCATGGCCAATCACAGTCCGATACGTCATATGACGTCACTGATAACGCAACAGAGACATGCACTGCGCAACCTTACCGCGAGGCTTGCCCAGGCGGAGGCGGGAGCAGGCGGGTGGGGCGAATCTAAAAATAGCGTCGAGCCGGACACTCTCCGCGTAAAGGGGTACACGCACCGCGGAATGTGAGCATCTCGGTTTCGGCAGGGTACCGCGTAAACGTGGAAACGCGGAATGTGGGACCGCGTAAAGTGAGGGTTGACTGTATATTATTTATATTAGTAATAGTACTGATAAATATACATGCTGGTATTTCTCAGTTTGCACTATCTTTTCGTTTAAATGTGAATGCTAGTGCACACACACCACACCCCCTCCTTACCTCGGAGCAGAAATACGCTGCGTCAACAGTCACTCGTTCAGTCTCGTTGTGTCACGTCCGATCGCCGCGTACCTGCTTGGGTTTGTTGTGTGAGAGCTGCTCGGCGTGACACTCATTGATTCATATTTATCATTGGATTTTATGTCTTTATTAAGTTTACTGTGCATTGGATGAATATGACTCTATGCTGTAGAGTTATGGTATAACGTGAATTTGGGGAACTGCAAATATCTACCAGTCTACTTATGCATGAAATATGTGAATTTATGATATTTATCATATTCTATTCTGCATTTCAGACTTTCAGTTTCAGTTATTAAAATAATGAGTGGCAAAGGTTTAAGTGGAGCTGCTAAGCACATAGCCAGAAAACAAAAACAACAACAGAATTCGGCTGAACTTAAAAAAATAAGAAAAGTTACTTGTTTTTTTAAAATATAAACCAAAGTGAGAAAAAAAGACTTGTACACTGTAGTGCCTCTTCTGCTCATGCTACACCTACAGCTGACCAACTTTGCTGTAGTACTTTGTCTACTACACATACAACTGACCAATCAAAGAAAAGTGATGAAATTAAGTGGCATGATATTCAGTTCAATGAAACTAGTCCTGGAAAATGGAGAAGACCAATATCACAGGTACTTCAAATTTACTGGTGAAAGGCTGGGCCAAATACTTGTCAGCATCACAACTCTGAGTTTAAAGGAACCTTAAGAACGTATGGTTCAGGTTAGCATCAGAAATGCCATTTCCTCTCTTATTCTGCATTCTTCAGAACTTTGATTAATGGCGAATCAGTAAAGAGAGAATGGTTACTCTTCTCTAAATCACAAGGTAAACTATGCTTTTTCACATGTTAGCTCTTCTCTAGTACATCTACAAGTTCACCATTTGTGCATGGTTTTAATGACTGGGTACACACCACCAGAGCCCTTGGGGAACACGAATGTTCAGTGGATCACAGAAAACAACTCTAGCCCATGTACAGCGATCAAAAATCGGTAATTGTATTGGCAATGAACTCCGTCATCAAATTGAAAATGAGAGGAAATATTGGCATTCATTACTTTTGCATTTGGTAGAAGTTATAAAGTTTTTGAGTGAGCGTGGATTAGCATTCAGAGGATCTGATCAAGTCATAGGATCACCCCATAATGGTAATTTCCTAGGTATTCTTGAACTAATAAGCAAGTTTGATCCATTTCTGGCTGGTCACATTTCACGGTTTGGAAATAAAAGCAAAGGAAATCCAAGTTACTTGAGCTCCACCATTTGTGATGATTTGGTAATGGCTAGAAAGGTTTTGTCAACTGTTTGCAGAGATTCAGGGTGCAAAATACTACTCCTTATGTTTCGATTCTACACCCGATACTCCAAGAACTGACCAACTTGCATTCACCATTTGGTATGTTTCTTCGTCTGGTGAACCAGTTGATCATTTTTTGCTTTACCTTCCCATCAGTAGTCACACAGGAGAAAATATGTGTGATAAGGTCCTGGACACATTGAATGAATTGGACATACGGTAGATATTCAAAATTGTCTTGGACAATCGTACGATAATGCTGCCAATATGTCTGGGAAATATGAAGATCTCCAAAGAAAAATCAAAGATGTAAATAATCTCATTGATTATTTACCTTGTGCTGCCCATTCACTGAACCTGGTAGGAGTACATGGTGTTAGTTGTTGTTTTGAAGCCAAAAAATTTTTGGTTTGCTGAAGATACTTTATGCTTTCTGCGCAGGATAAACACGTCGTTGGGCTATCTTGACAAAGGGTTTCACTCCAAATGAAAACAACAAGATTTTAACTTTAAAACGCTTGTCAACTATGAGATGGTCTTGCCATGCTGAGGCTACAAAAGCATTGTGCCTGAACTACAAAAAAAAAAAAAAAAGTCTATATGAAAACCTGAAAAACTTTGTGGCTAATGATGATGAACCTGAATCTATGAGGTCAGAGGCAAATGGATTAATTGCTGGTCTAGAAAAGCTTCAAACAGGTTTCATGTCAAAAATGTGGAATAGAATACTTATTCGGTTCAATAAAGTGAGCCTAACTCTGCAAAAGGAAAGTTTGGATTTGCCGACAGCCACATCATTGCTTGAGTCTTAGAGGAGTTCACTGAGAAACTGAGTGAAAAATTTTACGAGATTGAAGATGATGCAAAGAACACCATGCCAGGCATAAACCAACATTATGAATATGAAGAAAAACATCAGAGAAAAAAAAAAGAGATATTTGATGAAAGCTAATCACCAGATGAAGAATTCATAGAATCCCCTGGTCAGATGTTCAGAGTGCAAACATTCACTCTAATCATAGATAAACTGCGGACTTGTCTTGCACAATGTAAAAAAGATTATAGATGACTAGCAGATGATTTTGCAATTCTAAAATGTTTCTCAGATCAAAACAAAGAGCATTTACCAACTAGAGTAATCCATCTCACATCAAAATACAGAGATGATTTTGATTCTGATGAATTTGAAAATTTTTATGGTCAGATTGAAAGAGAAAATGGATTCACCACTGTCGATGCTCAAGTTCATAAAACATCAGAATTTGGAAGCAATTTTTTCAAATGCCAGCATAGCTTTGAGAATATTTCTGTCATTGCATGTCACAGTATGTGTGAAGCAGAATGCAGCTTCTCAAAAATGAAACTGGTGAAAAGTGAAAGGCGTGCTACAATGAGCCAAGATAAGCTGAACTGCCTTGCCATCATGTCCATTGAAAGCAATTTAACACGTGTGATTGACTTTGAAGATGTGGTTTCCCTGTTTGCTGCTATGAAAGCTCAAAAGGCTAACTTTTAGTTAAATACATCTATAAAGTACTTCATCTAGATGCAGTTGTTTCTTCCAATAAATGAATTAAAATCAGACATTCTGATTACTACAATTTTGTCAAATTTTATTTTATTAAAAGGTAAATTTTTGCTTCTGAGTAATCTAAGTATGACTGCTGGTAATGATTGTATGCAACTTAAAACTTAAAGAGAAAACACTTGAAATGGCCTTATAGTTTATTATTTTTTAAGTTGAATTAAAAAAAATCATTAAATAAACTACCTTTATCTGAAATTTATAATTTTGTTATTTTTCCTGAAAAAGGCAGGGGGATGGGGTAAGGGGGGCCCCTCTCGATAAAGTGCCCGGAGCCCTAGATTGTCTTGATGCAGCCCTGCCTCCACTATTTGGTGCAGACCATGGAGTATTGCATAATTAACTTCTTGGGCTTCCAGTAAAAGTCTGGAGAGTTCAGTACAATATAGCAATTTTAACACGTGTTATAGGACAGATTTCCTATGCGTGGACGTGTACCAGTACAATATACTGTATACCCACTCAAAATGAAACCCCACTCTCTATGCAAGTGTGTGTGTAGTGTGTTTAAGCAAGTGTTTACTGTTACAAGTTAGCTAGTTAAATTTAATGTCGGTCCACCCATAGAGGCCAACTTGTAACAAAAGTAAGGTAATTTAAGAAAGATTCCAGGGGAAAAGGGTGGACATTATACAAAGGAGGAGTTTTTAATATTTAATAACAATAATGACTAATTATAAAGACAAATCCTAACCACTAACCCTACACCAGTGCCCTAGCTAAACATATAAATATCCTAACTACAGTCTCTCCTCAACTTACGACGGGGTTAGGGACCCAAATCCAGGTCGTCCCAGTCACACAAGTGAAAGGTACCTGGGAACTTTTGGGTAAACTTTTTGACAAGGTGTCATGCTGGGTTGTATACTGTAATGGGATCTCAGATTGTTCTCTCATTTTTTAAGTGTGGTAGATGTCATTGTTCATAAAACAATTTATTTGTCTTCTTACAGTTGATCACTTATCCAAGTACCTTGCGATGAGACTGACTTTGGCAAACCGTACAGGAGAACTGGAGACAGAACTTCCTTCATCACTCAACAACTTTTGTATCTACATTGCACCAACTCCAGATCAGTATATTGGTGTTGGTGGTTCTCTAACATTGGAGCAAATTAATGAGAAATATTGGAGAGTAAATAAACCTATGGAAATGTTCTACTCATGGAAGAAAAATTAATAGGTGAAAAGGACTATGATAAAGATGTATAAAAAAAATCTACAACAATGTTTGATTAATGGTATGTAGAAGAAAATATGAAGTCCATTATATTTACTTAATGGCTCTTTCAATTCTTTAGGAAAAGCGGCTGTTAGATAACAACATTTTATGTTGTAGAATTTTATAGTTCCAAGTAAAAAAATTAAATAAATAAATAAAATATTAACTCTCAGGCTTTATTTTCTAATTAAAATTCCTTGGTAAACTATGGAAGGGAAAGTATGGTTATGTAAAACACACAAGATTTTAGTCATGTATCAGTAATTGATATTTTAATCAAATGTAAAAATGCAAGAATTCCAGTAATTATCAGTATGTACCAGCAACCTATTATTCATCAAACACGATTATGTATTCCAATCAGAAACCTTTATTTTATTGAAACAAACAGGTGGTAACATTATATTTTTTATGACCTATGTGTCATCACCAGCTGACCTTTGTGTTCCATAATGCTAAACAACCACTGACATAGCCTACCAGTTGCCAGAAGACCCTGACAAGGTAACAGCAAAATATGCTATCAAGACGGACAAGGTAGGATACTGTTTTTTCCTGCAAGTGACATTTCTCACTTTGCCATACCAAGGTGGAAGATTCAATGCATTTGATGTTACAGCTGCTTCAAGGTCTAGTAAATCTTAAGACCAGGGGTTGAAACCCATAGCTCACTCTCACAATTTTAACCCCATTTGGCCTTGAATGGAAGTTTATGCTTCCACCGGTCATCAAGTCAACAACATTTCTTCAAAATCTAGTTAGGTCATACTACTGCCATTACTTTCCAATGGATCATTTGAGGATAATTGTTATTCTTGTTCTCTTTTGTACTTTATCTAATTACAGTATTCTCTGGTTTTGGTGTATGATTATATCATACACAATCAATTAACATTTTCAGTGTGCAGAGTGAAGGTGAGTGCTTTTTTAGTTAATCATTATTATGCCATGTTTACTTCAAGTGTTAGTTAATATGGCATAATCCTAGCAGATTTTTAATTATGATCAGTGGTGGGGCTGAAATATTTCCAAGGGTTCTGGGTTTTAGTGACTTCTATTGGGATGAATTATTACAGTGAAGGCTGGGTGAAACAGACATTTAGTTGTCAGCCACACTAAGAGATTCACTTGTGTGCAAACTTAGATTACAAGGGATTTAAAAGTTCTTCATATATGCAGTATGCTTTTCAGTGAATCTAGCACTTCTTTTTATTTCATAGTCTCTACACATTTAATGCATTTTCACATAAAAGATTCATGCTTTACATAAATGACATGCAGTTAAAATGATATCAAACCTTATGGACACTGATATAAGTTTGATAATTGAAATACTGTAGTTATTAATTGAATGGAATACTTTTATATGCTGTAATATACATTGAACTAGTACAGGTATTGTGCCACAGGCCTGAAGGCCTGCTATGAGCTTACTACAGTAACTACCAAGCCATTAGAACATTTCTTAAAGAATTAACTTCCGTTAATTTAACTCCCAGCATTTTCGCTCCGGTATTCTCGCTCATTCCCCATGCATTTCACTCCTGGTAAAATCACTTCCTTAAACAGTTTAAGGTGAATAGTAAATAAAGACCATTCAAGTGTATATTTATTAAAGAAGAAAAATATTAAAAATGACTCGGTGAAAGAAATAACCACATTAAAAGTGACAATTGTTTTCAAAATACAATAAAAATTTATTAGAAGTGATGCAAGTTATAAGCCATACCTCTTAAAAAGTCGATTGTGTCTGGATTATGTCTTATCAAGAAGAACTTACTTGTTGGTAACTTGTTCTCGTTTGTTATGGACATAGCGAGTGTCAGTAGTAAATGTTGGTTCAATTAGATTTTACTTTCATACCAATTTCAACTACTTTTCAATGAATATTCTGAGAGGTGTAACAGGCAAGATGAAACAGAAGCAGTTGGAATGGGTGATAAAAGAGCTGGTGTTATGACTTTTTTTAAAGTCCATAATGAAACATTGTGGAAAATGAAAAGTCCAGTGTACCTTTCTTGTGTCTTGTTTGGAAAAGCAAATAATCTTGGAACTCTGAATGACCATACCCTGAGAATGAGTGTAAAGATCATGAAATATATTTGGGCAGCATTTGAAAGTACTATCATCATCCTAATGTTTGACATACTCTTAAGTTATACACACCCTTGTCTGTGGCAAACACAAGTAATACAGTGGTCCCTCGGTTAACGAACACAATTCGTTCCAGAAGGTCTTTCGTTAACCAAAAATTTTGTTTTAACGGAATCCATTGTTTCAATGGGATATTGGGAAATTGGTTCCAGCTCACAGAAAAGTACATACAAAGTAAAAAAAAAATGCATTAAAGTACACTTACTTTGAGGTGTGTATGTAGAAGGCTCCTGGTTGATGATGATGATGATGGGAATTATAAGTGGGGGTGAAGGAGAATGGAGAAGACAAGGAAGTGGGGATGGAGGAGAAATCACCTTTCAGGGGACCCAAGCTTGATGGAGTAATTTCACCAATAAAATTTTAAGTTCACTAGGTGTAATTCAAGAATATTTTATTTAAATCAACACTGCACTGTGCTAAATATTATCAATATGTTAACTAAATTTTAAAATGACTAATAATTGTAATATAAAAAAGGCAAAAATATTAAAGAGCACAACTTTCTTGATATTTACTCCACTGGAAACGAATGTAAACATAGAACAGAGTACTGAATTGGTAGACTAGCCCATCAGCTGATGCTCACAACAAAACGTGTTTTTCGTAAGGATTTCGTTAACCGAATTGAAGATCCTTTTGGGAGGTAATTCGTTAATCAAACCGTTCGTTAACCGAGGGACCACTGTATATACAGTACTGTACAGTATGTCATTCTCACCACTAACAAACTGTAAGAAATTTGCCAATACAGGTATATAGGAATCTGTTCTGAAATTTCATAGACAGACCTGTTTGAGGAAATGGGGGGGGCTCTCTCTTTTGCTTGGTGTCAATTCCTTGTATTTTGCTTGAAATATGAAGTGGATGTTGGCTCTGCCATATAACTCTAATCAAAGTTTGAATTGGCAGTTGCAATAAGTGATGAGAAGATTCCTGGAAATTGATTACTGCAGGTTTCAAGTTAGCTAATGTTGTACAAACTTGGAGTTTTGCATCAGAGGAACTATGATTATGTTCACCAGCACATATAATAATGCCAGATTCTTCCTCATGCATCAGTGTTTGGACTCATGCTTTGCAGAACTTTATTTTACATTAATGATAAGTCTTGGACCCATCATCATTTATTTTCTGTGCTTCGTGTATGTAATTCTTATCCTGTGCAAGTTTCTTCTTTTCCGGATGCTGTTAATGATGTGATTCATGGTTGAAAGTTTTCAAGAACAAGTTCTGACCAACCCTCACCTGGCAGCAGTAGTTGAACCACTTGCCAAGTTAGGCCATTCCTGTAAGTGACACCACACTGTCATGTCACTGATAGTGTCGTCTTGTGGATATTTAAAATATTTAAATTATTTGTTTTTATTACATTTTAGAACTACTTAAATTAAATCTTAAGTTATACAGTATAATTTTGTTTTATTATTATCTAAAGTGATTGTACTGGGAATTAATTATCCTACATATGGCTGCTACTGCTGCCAGCTGTGGTTGGTATACAACCATCAAAATGTATTCTCCTAAAACCTATTCATTTCTGCAGCTACTGCGGGTAACACCAGTTAAGAAGCACATTAGTAAATTCTTGCAGGGAGTAAATTTACCAGTGTAATTGCATGGGAGTGGAATTATTTTTACCCTTTGTTACACAGTGTGACTGGCACTTTACTTTACTATCTTCACTTCTTCACTTATAAAGTTAGCTATCCATTTTCCCTAATCATGAACCACTGATCCTCAGGACAAGAGGTAAGGGCTGCCCCCAATCAGCCACCACATCCCTTTACGTATATACTTTACTGTACAGCGCAGTGAACTAATATTGTACATGCACCATAATTATACAGTAGCTGATGCATTATCAGTTTTGTTGAATTTCATCTTTTTTTGTGGGAATTATGGGTACAGAGGCAAGCACTGTCTGTTAAATACAATTATAGTGGTCCCTCGGTTAACGAACGGTTCAATTAACGAAATGTCGTTTAACGAATTAGCTCCCATAAGGATTTTCAGTTCGATTAACGAACAAAACTTTGATTAACGAAATCCTTACGACAAACACGTTTTGTTGTGTGCATCAGCTAATCAGCTAGTCCGCCAATACGGTAATTGGTTCGATGTTTACATTTGTTTCCAGTGGAGTAAACAGGGCCGGATTAACCATGAGGCACTGGCCGCAGGCCCCCAGACTCTTAGGGGCCCCTAAATTCTAAGGATAAAAATATTTAGCTATATATGCCATTTATGGTCAATTAGTAAGTAAGTCATTAACTATTTCGTTCTTAATGTGTCCAATTGGATCATACATATACAGTTTAGTGACTCTGTAGTGGCGTGTGGCAACTGTTAGTCTGTTTGACAACAGTAGCTGACAACACTCAGCTGATCCGGGACTCCATTGTTATTTATATATACCTTTAGGGTACGGGGCCCCCAAGCTGATCTGTGCCTCAGGCCCCTAATAAACTTAATCTGGCACTGGGAGTAAATATCAAGAAAGTTGGTCTCTTGAATATTTCTGCATTTTTTATATTAAAATTCTTGGCCATTCTGAAATTTAGTAAACATATTAATAATATAGACAGTACAGGGAACAATTTTTGTGCGCCCATCAGCTGATAGAATCACCCAAAATTCCTTCTCAGTTTAACTTTGTTTACAGTGGAGTGAACATTAATTTTGTTGGTCTCTTGAATATTTTTGCATTTTTACATTAAAATTATTGGTCAATCAGAAATTTAGTTAACATATTGATAATATACAGTGCAGAAATTATTATGAAGCATGAAGAAGGCATTTGAACCAATGCACTCTGTAAAGAATTTGGCATCATCATCGACCCTACAATCAGCTGTTTGATATGTAAACAAAGCTGCCGATAATATGACATACACACCTCAAAGTAAGTTAAAATACAGTATTCTATTGTTTTTTATTTATTATTGTACAGTACTGTATACAGTACTGTATTTAGTTTATATTTAATGTTTTGTTAATTCTATTACTGGTATACAGTACTTTGTATGTACAGTGGTCCCTCGGTTAACGAGCACAATCCGTTCTGGAAGGTTGCTCGTTAACCGAAACCATTGTTTCAATGGGTTTTGGGGTAATTGGTTCCAGCTCACCGAAAATTGCCTAAATTCAGCAAAAAAAGTAGAAAAGTACACTTACTTTGAGGTGTGTATGTAGAAGGCTCCTGGATGATGATGATGATGTGAATTTGAAGTGGGAGGTGGAGGAGGAGAAGGGAGAAGAGAAGGAAGTGGAGGTGGAGGAGAAGCGTTTTACTGCTTCTTGGAAGGTGAGTCACCTTCCATGAAAATGTCAGGAACCTCTGGACTGACAGATTCTCCACCATGAACATCCTCTCTCCTTCTTGAAGTGGAAGGCTGAGGGCTAGCATCTTCTTCCCTCTGCCTTTTACTGAAGAAAGTATCAATTGTGGTCTGTGGGGTATCTGTCCTCCTCATGTTTAAAGAAGGAGACCATTGTGTCCTCAACATGACACAAAGTTAGATCAGATTTTTCCACATCTGGGTGCCTTGAAGCCAGTTTCCTGAACTTCTCCCAGTGGTAAATAACATCTTTCAACTCTGAAGTTGACATATGGTCATCACTTTCCTTTTCCTCCTCATCATTGTCTGCCTCTAACATCTCATCCAGTTGCTGCAAGTCTTCAGGAGTAAGTTCCTCCTCATGAGACATCACAAGCTCTTCGACATCATCATCCTCCACTTCAAGGCCCAATGACTGACCAATGGACACAGTCTCCTGGTGCAACTCTGTGTCATCCTGAAATCCCTCAAAATCATGGACTACTGATGGCCACAGTGCTTTCCATAAAGAATTGAGGGATCTAGTGGAGATTTCTTGCCATGATGACTCAATCAATTTTACAGCCTCCAGGATGTTGAATTGTGTCTTCCAGAACTGTTTCAGTGTTAGTTCAGGATCAGTGGAAGTTGTCTGATGACACCTCCTAAACATTTTCTTCATGTACAACTTCTTGAAGTTGCTGATCACATTCTGGTCCATTGGCTGTATGATTGATGTAGTGTTGGGAGGCCAAAACAACACTTTCACAAAGTCAAATTGATACTCCTAAGTTCTGGCAAGTTGAGGGTCATGCCCAGGGGCATTATCCATGAGGAGAAGAGCCTTTAAAGGGAGATTATTGGTGGTTAGGAAATCCCCTGAAGCATTGGCACCAAGCAATAGAGTGAGACGGTCTTTCATGGGTTTATGCCCAGGTAAAGAGGCTTCATCTCTGGTGATGAATGCTCTTTTGGGCATCTTTTTCAAAACAGCCCAGTTTCGTCCACATATGAACACTTGCTGTGGAAGATAATTTTCTTCTTCCATCAGTTCTTTAAGCTCCACTAAATACTTTGCTGCCCCTTCCTTATCAGCACTAGCAGCCTCACCATGCCTAATAACACTGAAAATGTCACTTCTTTTCTTAAATTTTTCGAACCAGTGTTTGCTGGCCCTAAAATTTTCAAATTCTGTGCCTGAAGAACCAGGTTGATCTGTCTTTAAATGTTCGTAAATCTCCCTGGCTCTTTCACAAATAAATTCAGTAGAAACTGAATCACCTTTCATCTGTTTTTCCCTAATCCAGATGAAAAGTAACCCATCTGTTTCTGCAATTAGGGATCTACTTTTAAACACTCTGGTAGATTTGTCTCTCACTTTCACTTCTTTAAATTTTTCTTTCTGTGCAAGAATTGTCGATACAGTTGATGTCGACATGCCGTATTCTTTGCATAGCGCATTTGTTCTAATGCCTTCTTCATGTTTTTTTTATAATTTCCTGCTTAATTTGGATTGAAATTGCTTTTCTTTATCACTTAGGTCCCATGCTGGATTCAAACAATCTCAACACGTGATATTTTACGTCTAAACTTGCTGTAAATAAAGAATATTTTCTTTAAAATAACACTGCACTGCGCTATATATTGTCAATATGTAAAATAAATTTCAAAAAGACCAATAATTTGCTTGGAAACACAGAAAAAAGCATTTAGTTGAAGAAAGTCTCAAGCAAGATGTTACCTCCACTGAAAAGACACAGACACTGACGCCTGTATGGTGTGTTGACAGGCTATTTGGCGTGCATAAAATTAGTTTCCTTTACTTCAATTATGTTCAATAATTGTTAAAATGACTAAAAAATTTAATATTAAACTTTTAAAATTATTGAATAGTATAAACTTTTTGATATTTACTAAAATAGTAAGGAATTTAAGCCCTAGAACCAATTACTGTATTGGCGGACTAATACTACAGCTGGTGGACCGCCAAATGCAAGCGAAAACATGTTGAGGTCGGCTCGTAAGAAACTCATTAATCGAGGGATTGCTCGTTAACCGAAGTTAAGAATCTTATGGAAGGTAACTCGTTAACCGAGGGACTACTGTATACTTTTTCTGTGAGTTGGAACCAATTACCCAGTATCCCATTGAATTAATAGATTCGGTTAACGAAATTTTGGGTTAACGAACGACTCCGTGGAACGAATTGTATTCGTTAACCGAGGGACCAGTGTATATCATTTGCACAATACTTCCTTCACGGTGAAAAGATAGTAGAAAAGATATGGTTTTATTAGGGTGACATAGTTAGAGAGACCAGGCAGAAGGCAGACTCTTTTATTAAAAAAGGAGAAGCCTGTACAGAGTGAGAGGAAAAAGTCAACTTCAGTAAATCATTAATTTTTAGTAGGAATTATTATTTTTTTTTTTTAATATGCCTGGTAATACAGTATACAGTTGATGTTATATAAGGGCTGTAATAAGGTATATGGGGTTACAAATTTCAATAATGAATGGTCTCCAGTTCCTAACCATAACCCTTATTCTTGCATTAATGATTTCACATTTGCACCATTTCATAATTACACAATCAATTAGGAATGCAGCCCCATGTAAAACGGAGTTTCCTATACAATATTTTGCTCCCTTTATTTAAGAGATAATCATGTTTTTGGTAGATAAATTTGGAAACTGTTTGGAGGAACTTTGACATAGAAATCTCTAGGGATTATCAAAAGAGCACAATTGGTAGTGTTGCCATAAAGTATTCAAAAGTTAGCCCATGAAGACTGAGCAGTTCTCCCAGGTCATAATCCACTGTAAGTTTCTATATGCCATTATTTTACATAAAGATAAGGCCAATTAAAATCAATATGGTTCCCATATGTGCTTTGTTTATTAATATTTGTTATCCCTTTTATTATTAATCTTTATATGATTGCTATAAATTATGGTAATTTTCTTTTCTAAAAATGTCTATTTAAAGACAATTATGACTGATAGTCATCATGAATGAAAGCTGATTTTTTCATGAGAATCAGGTTTGAATTACTGGTAAAAAAAAAAACAAGTTCAGAAGATTCAGATGCAACTGTCAGCCAACTTTAATGAAGCAGTACTGTACATCCAGGACTCGGTGATCTTCATTGGTTAATGATGACATTAGTGTAAAATTGCCTCGAGTTCCATGGGAGATTGTTATTGAAAATGTTAACTTAGTTGAAATAAAAGAATTTTAAACAATGTGTTTGTAACTTTTCCCGTGAAGAATGAAGTTTTTGAACAAATACTTAATGGTATTAAATTTGGGTGCTACACAGAGTACACTGGATCTCAGCTAGAATAAATACCTACATAAATATATCTACAAAAATATTTATTATATTTGCATAGAGGCATTTATATGCTAAATTTAGAGCTACAGTACATGCAAAATTTTTTGTCTACCAATTCAATACTGTAGAGCCATTCTAGCCAGATTTTTTTCTCAGAGCAGTCACCATGGGTCCTGAGAACATATCACATTAGGAAAAGACCCAGCCACTATGAGTGACAACTCCATCGAATGGCACATAATCTGGTGGAGAAGGAGGGTTGTAGATATGAACGGCGGGAGGAACAGGCGAGAAATGTGGTGCTTCTCGCGCGGCAGGTGCAAAGTCCGCGGGGGAGCTGGGTGGGATGTCTGGGTCCACAGGGCCGGATGCAGGATCCTCAGCAGGTACCTAAAGAAGAAAAGAGGGCCCTCGGAAATGTTGTGGACGAGGTGGGCTGCAGGCGGCAATAGTAGGCAGACTAGTGAAGGAAGCGCAGGTGTGGTTTGCTGGAGGGAATGTGGTGCTTCTATGGCGGCAGGTGCAAAGTCCTGGGGCACTGGGTGGGATGTCTGGGTCCACAGGGCCAGGTGCAGGGTCCTCATCATGAGCAGGAGCAGTAGCTACCTGAGGATGAAAAGAGTGCACCCAGAAGTGTTGTGGACGAGGTGGTGCTGGAAGCGGCAACAGTGGGCAGACTGGTGAAGGAGGTGTAGGCATGGTTTGCTGCGGGTAATGTTGGGCTGGGGCCCCATCGGTTAAGGTGGCCGGCTTCACCCGATCGATGCTGACAGTGTCGTGTCTGCCTTTGCGAATGATCGCTAGAAACTTTGCTGACCGTGCAAGCACTGGGAAGGGTCCGTCGTAGGGGCATTGATGTGGGTTGCGGTGAGCATCGTGCCTGATGAAGACATACACAGCATTGAGTAGTGCAGGAGGGATGTGTTCAGAGCCTGTCGTAGTGTTTGCAGTAGATTGTGACGGACAGCAGGAGTGAAGTGGGCAAGGTCAAGGGAAAGTGAGAAATCCCCTGGTAGGCGAAGGGGTTCGCCTCGGGTGAGATCCGCTGGGCTGAAGTCCATGTCCTCTTTGTGAGTTGAGTGGATGTCAAGGAGCACTAAGGGTAGAGCATCCGTCCAGCTGTAGGGGTCGTGCTGTGCCTTGATGGCACCTTCAGCTGACGATGAAACTGCTTTACCATGCCACTGGACTGAGGGTGATAAGCTGTAGTGCAGTGCCTGGTAGTGCCGAGGAACTGCAGGACACTATGCCAAAGTTGTGACTCGAACTGGACTCCTCGGTCAGTGATGACAGTGGTGGGAGGACCGAAATGGGAATGGCTTCTATCCACTTGGTCAAACAGTCAATGCAGGTGTTGCCGCAGGATACTGGAAGAGGTCTTACGATGTCAAGGTGCACTATTTAGAAGCGTCCCTTGGGCACAGGAAAGGTTTCAAAGGGAGCCTGTGTGTGTCTATGTATCTTAGAAGACTGACAGGCCAGGCACTGGGCAGCCCATTTCCGAGTATCAGCCTTGATGCCGGGCCTGACAACACGTTGCTTGAGAAGGTGCTGGGTGGCTGAAACCATAGATGCGGCGGTGGGTGTGGGGCACGAACGGTCTAGGCTGCCCACAGGGCATGTCACACCACAACTTGATGTTCGTGCCGGGAAGGCGAGACCTGGGGAAGATGTCTTGTATTCTGCAAGGTCTTCGTCGTTTTCTTGATCCACGGCGAGCTGTCTGTAATCCAAAGGTGGAGATGAGGGAAGAATGCTGGATATACAACAAGAGAGAGAGAGTGTCGGCGATCTCATTGTGGCTGCCCTTGATGTGTTGGATGTCGCTGGTGAACTACGAGATGTAGGCCAATTGGCGAAGAACACGAAGTGTATGTGTCTCGGAGGTTGAAGTGAAGGCTTGGTATACTGCCAGATTCTGGGGTCGCTAATTCTAAGGGGGATAACTTAACTAAAGTCTTAATTTTAAAGGTTGCTGCCACCAGATTCCCTCTGGGCAGTATGTAGCTCGTTAGGTAGCGGGCAGAGTGAACTAGTCATTGAGTTGGGTTTTTCATTGACCAAATCGATAAGGGAAAGAAGGGTGAAACAATAACATGTCTTAACTAATTTATTCCTTATAAAACATATGGCATTCCGCTAAAATACAAGAGGGTTGACCTTCCTCAGAAGAACAATGATGATTTTGGTTACCCTGCTCAACAACTTACATTAATTGTGTCATAAATATGTTCATTACTCATAACAATCAGTGACCGCCTTACCTCGGTCATCCCTTCATACAATAACATTCAACACATCAGACTGTTCCACCTGTTTGGAATATAGCACCCTAGGTTATTATACATAATAGCACCATCTTACCTCCTTGTAATACCATCTCACCACACCCCGGTTACACTCCACACCTGCAAGTATGGGACTCCTTGTGATTTCTAGGTACACATATCCGGCACCTCGTTCGCACACCGCCCTCGGTGGGTATAGACGAGTGCTCCACCAGTAGACATACTAGTACTGTTTTTACGCCTGGTAGTATAGGTCGCTCCAAATGACGACTGCGAATCTTCTCGACATATTAGTAGGGGATGATAGGCAGGGAACCCACAGGTTCATAATGGATGGGCATAATGGCGTCCCCGCACCTCACATGGGAGAAATGGCCGACGCACAGAAAGGCGCTTGGACCGCGTGGGATCTGTTTCGCTGAGAAGACGGGAGAATACTTAGAAATAATGCCTGATGGGCTGTTTTCACCTACCCTAACACATTACTACTTCGCTTTATTCATCAGGCAAAGTTTTAAGCTGTAATAACTGCTATATAAGTCTTTTTAGGCCTGGAAGTGCCAGATGGGGGATGTAATAGCCCCTGTCTCATCAACAGAAGTACAGTGACCCCTCGTTTAACGAACACCTCAGTTAACGTAATTTCGATTAACGAACTGCCTTCCGTAAGGATCTTCAATTCGGTTAACGAAAAAAAATTCGGTTAACAAAGTTCTTACGAACCGACCTCAACATGTTTTCGCTTGCACTGACCGGGCAACCAGCTTTAGTATCAGTCCGCCAATACATTAATCGGTTCTAGGGCTTAAATTCCTTACTATTTTAGTAAATATCAAGAAGTTTATACTATTCAATAATTTTAAAAGTATAATATTAAATTTTTTAGTCATTTTAACAATTATTGAACATAATTGAAGGTAAAGTGACTAGTTTAATGTGCGGCATCCAGCCTCTTAACACAGCAAACAGGAGTTAGTCTCTCTCTGTTTTCACTGGAGGTAACATCTTGCTTGAGACTCTCTTCAACTAAACGCTTTTTTTCTGTGTTTCCAAGCAAATTATTGGTCATTTTGAAATATATTTTGCATATTGACAATATATAATGCAGTGCAGTGTTGATTTAAAGAAAATAATCTTGAATTACACCAGAGAGCTAAAATTTTATGGGTGAAATGGCACCATGGGGCGACTTCTCTTCCACCCCAATGCTTTCTCTTCTTCCTTCTCCTCCAGCCCCATTCTAAATCCCATCATCATCATCATCATCATCATCCAGGAGCCTTCTACATACACACCTCAAAGTAAGTGAACTTTTCTACCATTTTTGTTGAATTTAGGAAATTTTCGGTGAGCTGTAACCAATTACCCAAAAACCCATTGAAACAATGGTTTCGGTTAACGAACTTTTCGGTTAACGAACGACCTTCTGGAACGGATTGAGTTCGTTAACGGAGGGGTCACTGTATTATATAAATGGGTTCATTACATTTGACTTATATACTAATTCACCCCCTGTAACTTTCCACTTGCCATGAGCTGTCATGCTCATATCACGTGAATGGTAGCCTCCTTAGGGCACAGCCTGTTTGACTGTGTCAGCACATGGGTCAGCTCAAGTAAGCCGGCACCCACGGGCAGTCACACTCATAATCTTACATCAAACGGACGTGATTAAACAGTCCATTTCCATAGCAACCGTCCTCTCCCTTTCACACTCATAGATAGTGGAAGTTACGGTTGATTTACACTCAGGAATTATATAAACAATATTTTTTTCAATAAAAGAAGAACGCAACAATTGGGTTTCGCTACTCTTACCCAATATAATATATGTCTAGTCCATATCCTTTATGGCTAGTTTCAAGGACATTGACCTGTTTCAGTGAGAAGACGGAAGAATACTGAGGCCACTGCCCTTCCGCCTCTCACCACGTAGGCCTACAGTTTCCAATCTTTAATTTTTACTATGATTTCCCATGGTTCTCACATGAACACTTTCCTGTTTATTGCGACCTTATGCCTTATAAATACATATTTCAATCCTACATTACATACTAAAGTACAGCTCGGGTTTGACAGTTCCTGGGGAAATTAATTGGGCTATATCATTAACTCAAACCTGCAGTCCGGGTACAAAGGACACTACCCTGAAACAAAAGCCGAATGTTCATAGCGTGGGTATATCCACTTCACTTAAAACTGCAATTAGGGATCCTCCTCTCACACATTGCACTACTTGAACACAGACATAAGATTCTCTGATCGCTGTACATGTCGTGGGTATATGTCACACGAGATAACGAGGTGTATTAAGTTCACACCGATACATACAAGATATTTCCTTTCAAGTATAGTTTCTAGATCACTTCCACCTCTTCACATAGTTCTGATACCTTTATTCTTTTTCCAAATCAATGTTCTTATGTATTTTCATCTGGTATCTGCAGAAGTTGTGTTCACTAAACGTTCTCAGAAGTACATAGAATGACCTTCACACACAATCGCCCTTATAGCACACTAGTCCGTATCGATTGGACTCTCCCAACCATCCTATAGCTACCTTGAGTTCTCCTTAATGCTATGAGTACATACAATTAATATTATATACCCATAGTTGGGTACAATTCATCAAATAATTCCGTAACATTCATTAGGTGAGTTATTCTTTATCAATGTTTCCCGTTTTCTGGGATTCTACAGGCGCCGTGGATTTGAATGTTATGTAGCGTAATATGAATTAAGGGGGTTTCTTAGGAATGACAATGATGTGCGCAGTACATGGCCTTCCCCTCCCAAAGATTCATATTATGCGGAATAATATGCAAAAGCACTAACGCGGTAGGGTACATACATTTGACAACATCCTAACAGTTCGTGATTACAGTACCTTAAAACAAACAAAACATAAGGAGACTTAAACGTTTCCCACGAACGTCTCCGCTACCATATACATAGGACAATAGCTTACAATTATTCTACTTCAGTACACAATATCATTAAAAGGAAAATTACAAGGAGACTTAAACTTCTCATACTCGGGTCTCTGTTACTTATACATGCAACATCTTATCAATTCCGTTATTTCAGTACAATGCCATATAGGGAACATGTCCCTAACAGTTCATCAGAGTGTTACATCAACATACTTTTGGCATCAACACATAAACAGTGACTCTTTGACGTTACATATACAACAAAATTTCCCTGCATGAAATTACATCTACTATGAAATTTAGATTCTTGTCTATGAATGGGAAATTAGTTACATCAGACACTTCCTCAGATTACTACTCCGTTTCACTAGTAAATCACATTTTCAACACAAAACTGTGGTTCTATAATTACACAATGGGGTTCATACACAAACCTGGATTTTCTATCTCACAGTTCAGAAGAACTGGTATTCAAGGTCGGGGTGACTTCATTACCCGGAACGAGTCAACAACCCAAAAAAACATTTTCCAACAACACACATACAAAACTGAGATTTCTCCCTTCGACAACATATGCAACAACTGGATTTCCGGACTTCAGTTCATAGGAACTGGTATTTGAACTGTCGGGGTGACTTCATTACTCGGAACGAGTCAACAACCCAAAAATTCTGACAACACACATAAAAAAACCTTCGAAAACCTATGTAACAACTGGATTTCTGGACTTCAGTTCATAAGAACTGGTATTTAAACTGTTGGGGTGACTTCGTTTCCACTGACGAAGTTAACACCCCAAAAAAAAATTCCGACAAACCACCTGAGCAACTGTCTCCTCCCACCAAAAACTTTAAAATTCAGCAAATCAACCTAAGAAACTGGAAAGCCAAAAATATTCAATTGAAGCAACATCCTGGAACTATATGTCCTACAAATCCATTCTAACTACTGGTCTCCTCTGCCTCACAGGGAATCTGCTTGCAGGCTGACCTTCCACATTTCCGTCATCACTTTCCTCATCTGTTTCATCTGAACCTGAGTCTGAGGAAGAATCATAAGGTGGAAGACAGGGCTCACTCAGCTGAACAAACATGTCTCTACTCACATATCTCTTTACTTTCTCAGCCGCTCTCTGTATCACCTCACTTTCATCCAATGGGTTAGTCAACTCATACGCGGCACCATCTCGTATAATTTCTGTTATAGTGTACAGACCCTTCCACTTGGTATTCAACTTCCTACTGGTCCCAGGGCTGGGTAATTCATTCCTCACCCATACTGTCTCTCCTAACTGCATAGTTTGGTTCGTTCTTGATCTATTTGCTCTCTCTCTTGTCTCTCGTGACATTCTGGCAGATGTCTCTTTTATCAACCAATGGGCTTCTTTCAACTCTTGACTACTCTCATTCTCGATTATAGGTAAGTCAATTCCTACTTGTCTCTGTACATGCCTCGAAAAAAAAGCGAAGTGAGACTGTACCCCACTTGTGGCATGAACAGATGTGTTCAGAGACGACTGCACAGGACTTAGAAATTTTGGCCAATGAAGCGGATTATCTTCACACATGAATGCAAGTGTTGTTTTAGAGGTCCTGTGCATTCTCTCTCTGACCCTATTACCTTTAGGGTGGTAAGGCAATGTAAAATAGTTCTTAATGCCAGTTACTTTACATAATTCTCTAAACTGTGTTACTGTAAATTCACTTCCATTATCTGCAATGAGTACCGTACTCCAGGACTACCTTAAACATTAATGAATTTACCAAATTCTCTTGTCACTTCCTGAGTGGATTTTGTTCTCAGAGGATAGAAATTGACAAACCTAGAATAGTGATCTATGACGGTCAACACATAGCGATATCCATTCACACTATTATGCAAGTCTGTCAAGTCTGCAGATACTCTCTCTAAAGGTTTAGTTACTTCAGACATCCCTTGCCATTGCTGCACCAACCCTTTTGTCCCTTTGAATCTTTGACACACTTCACATGATTCTACAAATTTCACACAGTCTCTGCAATAATTGGGCAAATAGAAAAGGCCCTCTACTCTGGCTATGGTCTTCCATTGTCCTAAATGACCTGACGTCTCTCTGTTATGTGCCAACTTTAATGCTGCTCTACGCAAATTATCAGGTACCACCAGGCCGTACAACAATGCTTTATCAATTTGCTCCTTCACTAGATTCAGTACACCATCAATTACTTCAAATTTATCAATAGTCTTCTTGGGATATTTATGTTTGGGTACCTGTCCTCCTTCTAAATAACTAGCCAATTCTTCCCATCTCCCTTCTTTTCTTTGTTCTATGCCCAGCTGCCTATGCGTTAATCCGTCTAGCTGAGGGGACTGACCTGCCATCCTATTCCTGGCGACTTTCCTGAAGGTCCCTACCTGCCTACTCAATGCGTCCGCGACTAGTTTTGTCGTACCAGGCTTGTACTCTACCATATATATGTAATCTCTCATTTCCAACATCCATCTATTCATTCTTTGACTCTTAGTTTTCTTTTAAAAACAGACGTTAACGGCTGATGATCAGTCTTCATGGTAAATTGGGAACCCCACAAAAAATGACGGAAGAATCTACAGGCTAACACTATTCCTAATGCTTCTTGGTCAGTGGTGGAATACCGTGTTTCCGCGGGATTTAGCTTCCGAGAGAAATGCCCAACAGGACGCAAAAAACTGTCATCCTGTAATTGATTCAGTGATGCCCCCACACAAAAATTATTAGCATCACTATGTAACTCAAATGACTTATCCATGTCTACTTTTACCAGTACTGGATGGGAAGCTAATGTCCGCTTTAACGTTTCAAAAGCTGGCTGGCATTCATCTGTCCATGCAAAGGCAATTTGTTTCTTAGTGAGTTCTGTTATGAGGGCTACTACTGCCACCATTTATGAGGGCTGCTACTGCCACCATTTATTGAGGGCCTCTGTGTGCCAGAAACACTTCCTTTTACTCTTATATTTATCACCATTGGTAGCGTGACGATAGGAGGCTCGTGGGTAGGTGTAATGATAGTATCAAGCAATAGGGAAGAAATAACGGTAAATACTGTAGGTAAATAATAGACACAATTATACAAATACAAAGTTTATTTAAACATGAATATGAAATTAGAAGAAAGAATTGGTTTGTACTAACAGACGAAATCTAGTACTAGGCCCTCAGGCTCAACATACTCACACCATTACTGGGTGGACATATTCAATACACTTCCAACCCTACTGGGTGGACATACTCAATAACACAACTATGATAGTCACTTAGCACCATAAATACTAGGGCAACTGCCACTACAACACTCAGTCGTCAGGTGTGATACTCAAGCAACAGCCATGGGGTCCAGCCACCATGGAGTACTATCCGACGAACTCTGGAGATCCCAGTGGATTAATTCCACCACACAAATAGCCCTACTGAGTTAGACACTCATCCACCAATGATGGGGGCTGGTAGTGGTGTGTGGCTTGGTGATCCGGCGTCACCTCGTGGACCGAGCGTTAGGGCCAGACGAGCCAGCTATGGGGGCTATAGGTAGTCTGAAGTGTCTGACGGCCGGGTCTCACGAAGGTAACTGATCCTACTGGACCTCGGACATCTCCCCAGACATAGTGGATACAACATCCACGCTACAGACACGGCCTAGGCTGCGTTAGGGACCTGTATGGATGAAGGGACGGTCACTTACTAACCGGTGACAACAGCATCACGTTTCAGGGGACGTTAAAGACGTAAATATGACTTTACTCAGAGCATATCAACTACGTTACTGTAACACTTGCACAATCAACTATTAATTGGGTCAAATCACTTAAAGAAGGGAAAATTACAACACAGCGTGGAATGGCATACCTGTATGGATGAAGGGACGGGCACTTACTAACGGTTAAAATGCCCGCGTGCCCTCACTCAAACCAGACCAGGGAGTCCACCTACTCCTATTACGATGAATTAATTTACGGTACACTCTGACGTTGAAATTGAGACTATGAACTCATTTTCATTCTCTACTATTATCTTCACTAACAATGCTCTGACTCAGCTATCGAAAGCAAAATTAAATTGATTACAAAGGGTTGGATGGCAACAGGTCCCAGCATACAGCGTCTGCTCCCATAGACAAAGGCGGGGGAAACAGAGAAAACGGGGAACGTTTCCACTGGGAGACTCAGAAGGTTTTGTGGACGTTTGAGCGTAATATGAATCCTTAAGGTTTTCAGGTTAGCTCTTATCATGACCATTACACCGTATCCACCAACGCTATACAAGTATGTCCACATACAGGTAACTTAATACATGGAGAACTGTGTGGGAACGGTTGTCGTGGCCCGAAGGGGGATTCCTAGCTGGGCGTCCTGGACACGTGGTAAAGAAACTCCTACAGTTCATCCTCATGCACGCGTAGCATGAACCTGGTCTGGGCCTGGAGGGGCAATTATGCGGGCTATGGTTATCCTTCTTACAATATCCGCACCATTCATTTCCTGTCCACCCTTGAGTGTTAGTTTCCTTCCGCCTCTTGTTCTTATCCTGTCTTCCGTCAGTCTCGTTCCTATGATAGTCTCGCTGGACTCTATAATTCTCTGGTACTGGTTCCTGGCGGGTCTGTCTAACATGTTGCTGTCCCCTGCCCTGTGATCTCAAATACCATTCTCTACACTTTGTCAACTCGTTCAAAAAGGGGTCTAAGGATATGCCTAACCGGTGGTATCTTCTTAACTCTCTCTGCATTTGCCCTGGCAAGCCCTCATACAATACATCTTTCATAAGCTGATCTTTCCCTTGTATCAATTCAAACTTCCTCTCTATGGCTGCCAGCTTATACTTCATTCGTTCCACACATCTTTCCGGATCGTCCTCTACATGATATTCTTCTCTAAAAAAATCTGCCCATGCCTTATTCAGGGTATTCTGGCCTGTGTTGAGCTTTGTTAAAGCTTGCTTAAGGGTGTTCCAATCCCACATCCCCCTGCTATCCAATTCCTGCAGAACCCTCTGCTCTACTGGACTCTCCATTCTGCTTAGAGCCGCTTCTACCCTATGGTCATCCTGCTTCAGTAACCACTCTACCTGTCTACTAAAAGTTCTAATATGGCTCTCAGAATCCGACCCTGTTAGTGTTTCCAATGATAACGTTCTAACATAACTGAGGTTGAACACAGCTGCTTCCCTATCATCCCTCTTGGCACTGTCCGTTAGTTTGGAAAGAACCCCTGGATCAACTCTAAAGCTACCTGGGTGTGTGGTATCATTCCCTGATTGTGGTACAGAGTGGGCACTTTCTACCGGTGGGTCAGTTGGGGTTGTGTCCTTACCTACGCCATACTCTAGATCAGTGTCTTGGTTCTTTGCATGCTGGAGTTCTCGTTTTAGTTCCTGAACCTGTCTCTGTAATATTTCTAGCTCTGAGCATTGTCTCTCGACGATCTGCAAAGTCCGTTCCAATCTCTCTTCTAATGTGTCTCCAACTATGGTACTTCCCTGTTCTACTGACTCAGCCATTTTGACCTAAAAATGCTACCTCTCAACCAAAGACAAATACACACCACTTAACACAACTACTCTCCTGTACTACTACAACCTGAATTGATCAATGGTACAATACAACACCTTAACATGGCAACAAAAATTGTAACTCACACCAACTAGAGACCGAAAGTCCTATGGTATTCCATAGGTGAACCACTTAACAACATCAGAGGTGAACCACTTGAGACACTTCTCAGACACAGTGTGGACTCCCTTACTTCAACGCCCACAAGGTTAATCCACAACTTCTGTAATTATTAATACATATTAACACTGGATAAAACACCAACACAAAACACATCAATGACACACATGACTTCAGTACTGTATAAATTTTCAAAAATTCATCTTACATTTCTGTACTCAATCAATGTTATTCACATGCAAGTATCACTCAAAAATCAGATAATCCATCATTAAAATGCTTGTCTATTTCTGCAACTTAAATCACAGCTTTAATTCCCTCGGATTTGATGAATGATTAAAAACCATCCCACCGCTGCCACCAAATTATACTGCCAGACTGGAGTCACTAATACTAAGGTTAAATACTTAACTCTAATCTTAATTTCTAAGGGTCGCTGCCACCAGACCCCCTCTGGACAGCATGTAGCTCATTAGGTAGCGTGCAGAGTGGACTAGGCATGTAGTGGATTTCTCCCCTACAAACGCTGTTTGTCGCTGAGTAGCCGACCCCACCAATTCCCCAGTTTATGCCTCGTGGTCTAGGTCAACCAGCGCTGCCATACATCACGGAGCGGGGGTCAACTACTAAGCCACGCCTACCCCCCGCTATTTAAGACCTGGCCTCGTGGTGACCTGTCTCTTTCTACCTACACCAACCAGCCAGCAACACCTCCTCCTCCTCCGCCTGCCTGACGGTCCTCGCTCCTGCCGGCGAGCATGGCGACCCACAAGCTGGTCCTCCTCTGAGCAACTTCACCAACCAGCTCTCTCTAAATCACAGTTGTAACCATGCTGCCTTCCCAGCTCCAAGCTGCATTGTACATCCAATACAACACGTATACAGAGAGCACATTGTGAGTTTCCTTTCTCCGTTCCATCCTGAGTGTGAACCAAACATCCCAAACCCCACAAGCATTGGGTTAGGTTTTCCATTGACCAGATCGATAAGGGGAAAGAAGGGTGAAACCATAACATGCTTTAATTAATTTATTCCTTATAAAGCATACTGGTAAAAAACATACAATTGAATGGGTCTTCCTCAGAAGAGATAGAGGTAAAGATGAATCAGTAAGTAATTATATAGTAGCTTTGAAGAAATTATCCATTCACTGTAACTTTGGACAATTCTTGAACCGAGCTCTAAGAGACAGGTTTGTAATAGGCCTGAATTATGAAAAAATACAGAATAAGTTAATGAACACCACTAACTTAACTTTTGAAAGTGCATGTCAGATAGCTACGAGTATGGAATTGGCCGAGAAAAACACCAGAGAATTTGTTCCCAATGCTGGTAGTGAAACAGTTGGCAGTAGTGGCTCAGTGTGTAAAGTAACTGTAGCTAAAAGGAATAATTATACCACAAAACAAAGAACAAATGCTGATTTAAAATGTAAGAGGTGCCAAGGAAAACATGAAAGCTTTCAGTGTAAGTTCAAGAATTCAAAATGTTACAATTGTCAACGTATTGGACATATTGCTCCTGCCTGTAGAAGTGATAAAGGTAGAGTACATGCCGTTGAAGGTGGAGAGAAAGAAATGAAAAACAGTATTCATGAGAGTGTTGGTAATTTTGGATCTGATAATGATGAGAGTGCCCATGTGTTTACTATTTACACCAGTCATGAAGAGAAAGTTAAACATAGGTATATTGTGGACTTGTGTATTAATGACACACCTGTAACCATGGAAGTGGATACTGCAGCTGATTTCTCCATAATGAGTAAAGATATGTATGAGAAACTATTTGCGCATGTGCCTTTAGAAGACTCAGGTGTCAAGTTGAGAACTTATACTGGAGAGATTTTGAACACAGAACGTAAATTAGAGTGTGAGGTAAAGTACAAAAATCAGAATTTAAAGTTGCCATTAATTATAGCTAGTTATGTGAATAGACCAACTTTGTTAGGTAAGAACTGGTTGTGTGAACTTGAGATGGACTGGAAGGAGATATTTAGTGTTAGAATGTGTAACAGTATTCCAGGACTTGAGAAATTGCTTGAAAAATACAATATTTTATTTGTAAAGGGACTGGATGGTATAAAGCAGTGGTTCTCAACCTTGTTTTCCCCATGCACCCCTTTCACCATATGTCAGAATGTCATTCCCCCCTCCTTTCCAAAATTGTCTGCCTCAATAAGTGCATTCCAAATAATATGCATATAATACTGAAAATCCTTTATTTTTTCCATATTAGTACATATACATTTACAATTTTACATGGATTATTTTTATAGTGGAGTTTTACAAATTAAATGCCAATTGAAAATGTTGATGGATTTATAAAACTTGAATAAAAGTAAAATAGTTTTTTTTTTATTTATAATGAATTACTTAACAGACCAAACTGAAGCATAATGCAATAAACAAAAAGGTCAATAGAATACCAGGATATTGTAAATTTGTAATTAATTTTATTCAGATGAAGATTACAGTCAATGAGAAACCTGTGATTGTTTTTTCTTCTCCAATTCTGGGATACGCGGAGGAGTGCTTGAAAGGGCACAATGCAGGTCATTTTCTACCTCTAATTTACTACGTTGCTTCGCTTTAATTTGCAACAGAGTTGAAAAGCCTGACTCACAAAGATATGTCGACACAAACGGAAGCAATGCAAGGATAGCTCTTTCTGCCACTTTTGGGTAGGAATCGCACATCAAGGGCCAAAATTCTGTGATTGATTTCTCATCGAACATATCTCTTGCTCCAGAATCAGTTTTCCGCCCCCCCCTGAAAACCTGAATTCCCCCCCCCTGGGGGGAATTCCCCCCTGGTTGAGAACCCCTGGTATAAAGGGTTATGAAGCTCATGTCACCATTGACAAAGATGTTACACCTGTAGTATCTTGCGTTATTTAATGGGAGAATGACGAGTCACATGGTCTGTCTGGCTGGTCGTTTATTCTGTAGTGGAATTCTCCCCTACAAACGCTGTTTGTCGCTGCCTAGCCGACCCCACCAATTCCCCAGTGTATGCCTCGTGGTCTAGGTCAACCAGCGCCGCCATAACCCACAGCGAGGGTCAACTGCTAAGCCACGCCTACCCCCGCTATTTAAGACTCCGGGGTCACCATTTGTGGGGTATGAGATTGTTTGGTTCACACTCAGGATGGAATGGAGAAAGGAAACTCACGATGTGCTCTCTATATACATGTTGTATTGGATGTACAATGCAGCTTGGTGCTGGGAAGGCAGCATGGTTACAAGCGTGATGTAGAGAGAGCTGGTTGGTGAGGACGCTCAGAGAAGGACAGCTCGTGGGTCGCCATGCTCACCAGCGGGAGAGAGGACCGCCAGGCAGGCGGAGGAGGAACGAGGGCCGCCAGGCAGCGGCGGAGGAGGAGGTGTTGCTGGCTGCGGCATATTTCATATGCAAATGCATATTTTGCGTGATTTCTATGATAAGTGCATATTACCTAGATAACTGCATATAAATGCATATTTTGGTAAAATATTCATCTGGCAGTATCTCTTTGTTGCCACTGAATGAGCACACGTGGTACTGGGAGGTGAGGTGAGGTGTGGTTAGGTGAAGTGAGGTGAGGTCACGTCGCTTTAATCTGTCGTTTCCACACCTGGTCATGACTCATTGGACTAGTGAGTTAGTCAGTCAGGAGCAGTGCTGCTGTGTGGAGCTACTCTCTTCTGCTGCTCGTGAAAATGCCGAAAGTACAAAGAAACCAAAATGAAGTGCTGAGATCATATGTAAAGGAATTTGATGCATTTACTACTGATGGAAGTGTACTGTTTTGTAAATATTGTGAAGCACCAGTGACAGCGAGCAAGAAATTTCAAGTCCAACAACACCTTAAAACAAGCAAGCACATCCGACTCGAAGCTGTTAAGTCCAATAGTGCACAAAAGGAGCAACAACTACTTCTTGCATGTTTCCGTATAACCTGCATTCTTGGCTTTATAAGTGACATTTTACTGCATATAAATGCATATTTCCCCTGTTTTAGTGCATATTTGCATGCATATTTCATGGTTTTTTAGTGCATAACTATCCGGGCCCTAGAGATCACCACGAGGTCAGGTCTTAAATAGCGGGGGTAGGCGTGGCTTAGCAGTTGACCCCCGCTCCGTGGTGTATGGCGGCGCTGGTTGACCTAGACCACGAGGCATACACTGGGGAATTGGTGGGGTCGGCTAGGCAGCGACAAACAGCGTTTGTAGGGGAGAATTCCACTACAATTCTCTGTTCTTGGTTACAACGTGCCTAACACATTTCGTGTTTACACAAGCCTAAACACTTTCTGACTTTGGTAAGAAGTAACATAATATATAATATATATATTCAATAAAGGCAGCATATAAACATACATATATATAACAACACCCATATATGCTAAGTCCAGACCTGTTCCTTATGTATTGAAAGGTGAGGTTGAGAAAGAATTAGACAGACTTGTGAGTGAGGGAATTATTGTGAAAACCGCCAAGAGCAATTGGGCTGCTCCAATAGTAATAGTACCTAAAGCTGATAAATCTGTTAGACTATGTGGTGATTATAAAGTCACCATTAATCAAGCTGTTGAGGATGTCATGGTCACGTTGACTGCTGATCTATTTAACTAATGATTCTTATTAAACTCCACGCCCGCAAAACATGAGTGAGTTAGCGACCCCTGAGAAGACGTGTTTTTTCCCCATACACGCTACCCTTGTGTTCCCTCCTAGAGTCCGGCCTTTGTGAAGACAGTTATCAATGCGTGTTTATTTCACTTTAGCCTGGGAAGCTCAATCTTGAATTAGTCTGTGTAAATCAACTCAAGTAATTCGCCAGACCTTTTTCAACTGAGGGTCATCTTTGAATGAGTAACAGTTAGTTTGTTTGTAATTATTGTCATTGCATGAGTAGCGATCACTGGCAACTCAGGGGTATTTATACCCGTGCCCATCCCAGGGAAAGCCTTCCCTGACGCTGCTTCCATGTTTCTCCAGATCCCATTGTGATTCTTGAATCGCTCAACCATTCAACAACGGCCTCAGATGTAGTAGATGGCCAGCAGGGATCATATACGAAACGATGGCATCGATGTGGCCTGATTAATGTGCCCCACGGCTTCATTGGGCCAGACCCGCCATGTGTTTGGCTACCCCACAATAACAACAGTCGTGTGAGCCCCAGTGCTCCACCCTGGGTTACTCCTTGGAAGTGTATGTCCACAGAGAGTGTTGTAACATGTATGTTAGGGATAATTAGATGGAAATAATTATCCTATGTTGGGTAGTGGACCCCTGTATATGCTAGTTTAATTATTTACGAGTATGTTGAGTAGGAACTGAGTTTGCACTAAGCCCAGGAGTTGAGCCTGGTAGTTATATAATTAATACAATATCTTTCCCCATTGATTGCATATTAATAAACTTGTTTTTAGAGTACTTTAGGTGTATTCCTTTCTCCCACAGTATTTTACCTTTATTTCCATCCAAGTGACTTGATGCCAGAATTACCATACCCACATGCCTAGACCCTCGACCATGCTACCAAAAGAATAGGTGACGGAACTGAGTAAGACTAAGAGAAGTAAGTAAGATGAGGGTGGTGTAGATATAGAGAGGGAACCCGCGTCCTCACAAGGATGAGCAATATCCCTTACCCACATCTCAAGATTTGTTTGCTGCACTAACAGGTGGAACCATTTTCACTAAGTTAGACTTGTCCCAAGCATATGCTCAGGTCTCTGTTGATGCTGAAAGTCAACAGTACCTTACTATCAACACTCATAAAGGATTGTATAAGTTCAAAAGGTTGCCTTATGGTGTTAAAAGTGCACCAAAGTTATTTCAGTGCATCATGGAAAAAATTCTTGTGGGTCTTCCCAATGTTTATGTTTTCAGGATGATGTCCTTATTGTTGACAGTGACATCCAAAATCATGTCAAAACCCTAGCCACAGTATTCGAAAGATTGTTGGCACACAATGTCAGGCTCAACAAGAGCAAATGTTCATTCCTAGCTAAAGAAATAACTTATCTTGGCTACAAAGTGAATGCAGAAGGGCTGAGACCTGTAGAAGATAAAGTAGGAGCCATAGTAAATTTACCTGCTCCAAAAAATGTCAGTGAATTGAAAGCTTTCTTAGGTATGATACAGTATTATTCAAGGTTCTTGAGTGGACTTTCATCAGTTTTAGCCCCTCTGCATGAACTATTAAAGAAAGGGATACCATGGAAATGGAAAAGTGCAACTCAGAAGTCATTTGAAGATTGTAAAGCTGCTTTGTCTAGTACTGATGTTTTGGTCCACTATGATACCAGTAGAACACTAAAGCTTGCTTGTGATGCATCGGGCTATGGCTTAGGTGCTGTCATAAGTCACATAATGGATAACGGTGAAGAAAGACCCATTGCATATGCCTCGAGAACTCTTACCCAAAGCGAGAAAAATTATGCACAAATAGAGAAAGAGGCTTTGTCTATCATATTTGGAGTAAAGAAATTTCACCAGTATCTATATGGGAGGAATTTTGTTTTAATAACTGATCACAAGCCTCTCTTGGCAATTTTGGGTCCTAAATCACCTATTCCTACACTTGCTGCAGCAAGAATGCAGAGATGGGCTTTGATATTGTCGGCATATGACTATGAGATATAGTACAGACGTTCAGATGATCATTCCAATGCAGATGCTTTGTCAAGGTTGCCATGTAGTGGATCAAATGATGGAGTAGAGCCTAAGGTTTATGATGTAACCATGATAGCAGAAAATTTTCCAGTCACCTCCGGAATGATTGCCCATGAAACTAGGAAAGATGTTGTATTAGGAAGAGTCCTGGAGTATACACTAAATGGATGGCCAGAGATTTGTCCGTCCTTAGACTTGCAACCGTATCATTTAAGGAGATGTCAATTATCAGTAGAACAGGGATGTGTGTTGTGGGGTATGAGAGTGTTAATTCCACAGTGTTTTAGAGGGCAAACTTTGAATGAACTGCATTTTGAACATCCAGGAATATGTGCTATGAAAGCACTGGCCAGAAGTTTTGTGTGGTGGCCTAAACTGGATGGTGAAATAGAAATGATGGTACGTGAGTGCTCTGTTTGTCAGAATGTTAGGAGCATGCCACCCAGCACACCTTTGAAAACCTGGAAATGGCCTACCCGTCCCTTCCAAAGAGTACACATTGACTTCTGTGATAAGGGAACAGACAAATTTCTTGTATTAAAAATAGAATCAGGGTATAAATATACGATAAATTCATACTGAACATTAGAGCCAGGTAGGAACAATTTCCTCTGACAACATACATGGTACACAAGCAGTGTAGATGGGTGTTGTAGCAAACATGTAGTACGTACTAGTGCTGTGGTGAACATGAAGTACCTACTAGTGCTGTGGTGAACATGTAGTACTAGTGTTGTAGTGAACATGAAATACTAGAATTGTAGTAAACATGTAATACTAGTGTTGTAGTAAACATGTAGTACTAGTGTTGAGTAGTGTGAATCGATCTTTAATAAATTTATTGTCAACTCCTTTTCCTTCCCTTTTTTCCTATAATCTCTTGTTTTTTTCTCATAGTTTCATCATTTTTCCTCGCATATTTTTGTCTGTTATTCTATTATTTTCTACCCATTTCCTTCGTCTTTGTTTTTGTTCAATTTACTTCTAGTTTTCAGTTTTTCCATTTTTCATTTTCTCTGTCGATATTTTTGCCCTTTTAAATTTCTGTTTCTCAGTCTATATCTGATTTTCCTTTCTCGCTATTTTTGTTATTCTCACTGGCCTTCTTTTTTCCTTATTTCCTTTTGTTCTTTGTTTTTTTTATTATCGTTCATTATTCATCGTCGTTAAGCTCTTGTTTTTATTTTTAAAATTTCTTATTATTCTTCCATCACTCTTATCTTTTCTTCCTCTCTCATTTCCCTAAGAAATTTTATACCAAGCTCTATTAAAGAACAACAACAACATAAAAGAGTACAACACCAACAGACACCTGAATTATCTATATTATGTACTATGAGCGATATGTAGAGGACTCTATGGAGTTACCTGGCACTTGGAATCAAATTCGGGTCCCCAAATAATGCTTTATACAACATCTTACGAAGCAGACAGGGGACCATTTTCATTTCTTCCGTCCCTTTTTCTATGAGGAAACAGAGGTCATAAACATTTTAATTTGTTTTCTTTGTCGTCCACTGTCGGGCATCGATGCAAATCCTTTCCTTGGTTGTTCCTAAGTGATGTAATTTATCGCATATATATATGATGGTTTGTCCACGTTCATCTTTTGTTACACGGAGGTGTCTTTGCCAATTTTTATTAAACGTTATCTTACGTTCGTGGGCTTAATAAAAAAATGCAGCCAGGAGTCGAAACAACCTCAAACGTTCTTTGTCAGTTTTGGTTCCTCTTAAAAATTCATCAAAAAATTTTTCGGTCCAGATATGTGGATCAAATATTTTCAATTTCAAGTGTGTTCGAGTGCCAATATACATCACTCGAGATTGCCTGGGCAGATTGATTTCAGAGACCTTGCCTTCCTGCAAAATGTCTTCAGACAGCACAAGCCCTTGTATAATGTCTTCAGACACACTCTTGGATCGTCTATACCGGGATTTTAGCTGGCTTTACAATAGTAGAATTACTAACAAAAGAATTATTACTAAGAAAGTTGTACAGCACTTGTTGAATAACGACTCTAAGGCCAAAGACTCCTTCATGGCTTACTCCTTTAAGCGTCGTAGTTGCTTCACCTCCTCTGTCAGGCATCTATAAGATTGGTATTGGCCTACGACTGGCACATGCCTCAAGAGGGTGTCACAAGCCGCAGGACGGGGCTCGGGCTCAGATGGGCCCCTCAAGAAACTCCTCAACCAGGATATACTCCGGTGTAACACAGTATCGGTTCTAGAGCTAATCACTTGTAGTTCTTACTCCAGAACTAACTTTTCCCCGTGTAATTTTTTTTGCTGGAAAAACAAAACACTCCAGAATACAATCGTCAGAATACAAAAAAACGAAATTACTCGCGGTACAGTAACCATATTTATCGTGTTTGATACTTTACAAACAATGCTCATTAAAAATAGAAACAGGGTATAAATATACGATAAATTCATACTGAACATTAGAGCCAGGTAGGAACAATTTCCTCTGACAACATACATGGTACACAAGCAGTGTAGATGGGTGTTGTAGCAAACATGTAGTACGTACTAGTGCTGTGGTG